>NC_140579.1:647609298-647614298 GCF_964204655.1 Triturus cristatus | reverse complement strand
GGGGTGCGGGAGCCCCCTGTCCCGCAAGCCAGCCGAGGGTCCGGGCGCTGGGGACAGGGTGTCCACCAGGGCCCGGGGAGGCTCTCCCTGGCCTGGCTAGGGTTCGGAAGCTGGGCCCGGGTCCGGGGCTTGTGCTCCGTCTCAGTGTCCCAGGGAGCGGGAGCCCCCCGTCCTGCAAGCCAGCCGAGGGTCCATGCGCTGGGGAAGGGTGTCCACCGGGGCCCAGGGAGTTTCTCCCCGGCCTGGCTAGGGTTCTGAAGCTGGGACCGGGCCCGGGGCTCTTGCACCGTCCGGCGGGCCCCGGGGTGCGTGAGCCACCCCCGTCCTGCAAGACAGCCGAGGGTCTAGGTGCTGGAGACAGGGGTCCACCGGGGCCCAGGGAGGCTCTCTCCGGCCTGGCTGCTATCAGAAGCAGGGACCGGGCCGGTGTGCAGGAGTGGCTGGCTTTATCTGCTACGCTGACGGAGCGCAGTTTTCTGCCCACCCCTATACAACCGTGTGGTTTGTGAGAACCCGTCCTGCGGCCTGGTAAGGGTCCGGGTGCCCGTGACGTGGTCCATTGGGCGAAGGGAGTCTCCCCAGACCTGGCTGGGATCAGAAGCAGGGACCGGGCCAGGTGGGTGGGTGGCTGGCTAAGTCCTTTCCACTGCGTAGTAGGAGTTTGGTTAGGGCTGGGCGGACTTTGCGTAGCAGAATTTTAAAAAAATTTGTGGAAAACGAGAGCACATCCTGAGTAGGGCTGGGCGGACTTTGCCTAGCGCAACTACGCACTATTCTGAAGAAAATTGTGGAAAACGAGCGCACAACCTCATGGACTGTGTGCCCGGGACGGGTCCCTCGTGCTTGGGCAGGCTCCCCGACCTCCCCAGCCTGGCTGTGTTGAGAAGCAGGGACCGGCCCCGGGCCTCCTGATTTTTGGTCAGGGCCTGGGATCCCACGTCCTGCGGCCTGCCAAGTGTCCATCTGCCCGGGACAAGGGACCCTGGTGCAGAGCCCCGGAGCCCTGCAAGGGCAGTCGGGAGCCCTACCGCTATGGCTCGGTGTGGGCAGCTGGGAGTGAGTCCTTCCGGTCCCGGCCATCTGGTCGCACCTTTCCCTCGGCCATCTGGTCGCGCGCAATGCTTTCCAATGGGGCGACCAGATGGCCGGGCCGGCCTGGAAGTCCCGATGAGGGTCCATTCGCCTCGCGGATCCCAGCCAGGGCTCCAGGAGGCCGGGCGCGTCCGCTCCTAGGGTCCCCTCCGTCACTCGGAGCGCGAGGGTTACAAGAAAGGTGGGTAGCCTTCCTCCGGATTAGTAGGGGCAGGGTATGCTGGGACACCCCTCCTGGGGATTGCGGTTCTCAGGCGGGGACCAGATGGGCCAAGCCCGGACGACACTTCCCCGGGGCGTCGGGTGCTTCCTCCTCCAGCCCGCGGCGAGGCAAAGTGCCCAGGACGGGCTCCATGGGTCTCCCGGGCGTCCCCCGAGGCCTGCAGCCCCAAAGCCCTGCAGACCCTGGAGCCCTTCAGCACGGAGCCCTGGAGCCCTGCAGGCCCGGAACCCTAGCAGGCCCAGGGCCCTGCAGCCCCGGAGCCCTGCAGGCCCGGAGCCCTGCAGCCCCGGAGCCCTGCAGGCCCGGAGCCCTGCAGCCCCGGAGCCCTGCAGCCCCGGAGCCCTGCAGCCCCGGAGCCCTGCAGCCCCAGAGCCCTGCAGCCCCGGAGCCCTGCAGCCCCGGAGCCCTGCAGGCCCAGAGCCCTGCAGGCCCAGAGCCCTGCAGCCCCGGAGCCCTGCAGCCCCGGAGCCCTGCAGCCCCGGAGCCCTGCAGGCCCAGAGCCCTGCAGCCACGGAGCCCTGCGTGGGCAGGCGGGAACCCTACCGCTATGGCTCGGGCAGACGGGAGCCCTTTCAGTTGCCGGCCACCTGGTCGCGCCTTTCCCCTCGGCCATCTGGTCGCGCGCAATGCTTTCCAATGGGGCGACCAGATGGCCGGGCCGGCCTGGAAGTCCCGATGAGGGTCCATTCGCCTCCCGGATCCCAGCCAGGGCTCCGGGAGGCCGGGCGCGTCCGCGCCTAGGGTCCCCTCCGTCACTTGCAGCGCGCGGGTTACAAGAAAGGGGGGTATCCTTCCTCCGGATTATTAGGGGCAGGGTATGCCGGAACACCCATGCTGGGGCTGTGCGGTTCATTGCCGGGGACCAGATGGGCTACGCCCGGGCAACATCCTCCAAGGCCTCCGGGGCTTCCCTCCTCCGGGCCGCGGCATGGCAAAGTGCCCAGGGACGGGCTCCACGGGTCCCGGGCAGTCCTCCCCCGGGCGCCCAGGCCCCGAGAGCTCCGGTGGACCTCCCCGTGCCCGAGGCCAACCCGGGAAGCAGAGTCCCCCCCCGAGCCCTTGGTGTGAGGGTGGGCAGGCGGGAGCCCTACCGCTATGGCTCGGGCAGACGGGAGCCCTTTCAGTTGCCGGCCATCCGGTCGCTCCTTTCCCCTCGGCCATCTGGTCGCGCGCAATGCTTTCCAATGGGGCGACCAGATGGCCGGGCCGGCCTGGAAGTCCCGATGAGGGTCCATTCGCCTCCCGGATCCCAGCCAGGGCTCCAGGAGGCCGGGCGCGTCCGCGCCTAGGGTCCCCTCCGTCACTCGCAGCGCGCGGGTTACAAGAAAGGAGGGTATCCTTCCTCCGGATTAGTAGGGGCAGGGTATGCCGAAACACCCATGCCGGGGCTGTGCGGTTCATTGCCGGGGACCAGATGGGCTACGCCCGGGCAACATCCTCCCAGGTCCCCGGGGCTTCCCTCCTCCGGGCCGCGGCATGGCAAAGTGCCCAGGGACGGGCTCCACGGGTCCCGGGCAGTCCTCCCCCGGGTACGCCCAGGCCCCGAGAGCTCCGGTGGTCCTCCCCGTGCCTGAGGCCCAGCCGGGAAGCAGAGTCCCCACCCCGAGCCCCTGGTGGGTGGGCAGGCGGGAGTCCTTTCAGTTGCCGGCCACCTGGTGGCTCCTTTCCCCTCGGCCATCTGGTCGCGCGCAATGCTTTCCAATGGGGCGACCAGATGGCAGGGCCAGGCCTGGAAGTCCCGATGAGGGTCCATTTGCCTCTCGGATCCCAGCCGGGGCTCCAGGAGGCCGGGTGCGTTCGCCCCTAGGGTCCCCTCCGTCACTCGGAGCGCGCGGGTTTCAAGAACGGGGGGTAGCCTTCCTCTGGATTACTAGGGACAGGGTACTCTGGGACCCCTCTCGGTCCTCAGCCGGCAACTGGGTCCTGCCGTGTGGCAGGGTGGCCGGAGGGCCTTCCCCTGCGCCTGTGGGCCCGGGAGCCCCGGATGGGTCCAGGGGCCCGGCCGGGCCCCGGGTCGGGGTCTCCGGCCCCGGGTGCCGTCCCCCGGCCTGCGGCACCGCCAAAGGCCCGGGACGGGGTTCCGTTGTGGCCGGGGTGCCTCCCGTGGCTGGATTGGGTTCAGGAGCTCCGGCCGGGCCCCGGGGAGGGCGGCCTCCCCGCCCCGGTCTCCGTCCCGGGTCCTGCCGCGTGGCAGGGTGCCCGGGGAGGGGTCCAGAGGGCCCGGGGAGGCTTCCCCTGCACCTGCGGTCCTCGGAGCCCCGGCTGGGTCCAGGGGCCCGGCCGGGCCCCGGGTCGGGGGTCTCCGGCCCCGGGCGCCGTCCCCCGGCCTGCGGCACTGCCAAAGGCCCGGGACGGGGTTCCGTTGCGGCCGGGGTGCCTCCCGTGGCTGCATTGGGTTCAGGAGCTCCGGCCGGGCCCCTGGGGGCCCCGGGGAGGGCAGGCTCCCCACCCCGGTCTCCGTCCCGGGTCCTGCCGCGTGGCAGGGTGCCCGGGGAGGGGTCCGGAGGGCCCCGGGAGGCTTCCCCTGCGCCTGCGGTCCCCGGAGCCCCGGCTGGTTCCAGGGGCCCGGCCGGGCCCCGGGTTGAGGCCTTCGGCCCCGGGCCCAGTCCCCCGGCCTGCGGCACTGCCAAAGGCCCGGGACGGGGTTCCGTTGGGGCCGGGGAGCCTCCCCTCGCTCGTCTGGGTCCCGGAGCTCCGGCCGGGCCCCTGGGGGCCCCGGGGAGGGCGGCCTCCCCACCCCGGGCTCCGTCCCGGGTCCTGCCGCGTGGCAGGGTGCCCGGGGAGGGGTCCAGAGGGCCCGGGGAGGCTTCCCCTGCGCCTGCGGTCCCCGGAGCCCCGGCTGGGTCCAGGGGCCCGGCCGGGCCCCGGGTCGGGGTCTCCGGCCCCGGGCCCCGTCCCCCAGCCTGCGGCACTGCCAAAGGCCCGGGACGGGGTTCCGTTGTGGCCGGGGAGCCTCCCCTCGCTCGTCTGGGTTCCGGAGCCCCGGCCGGGCCCCTGGGGGCCCCGGGGAGGGCGGCCTCCCCGCCCCGGGCTCCGTCCCGGGTCCTGCCGCGCGGCAGGGTACCCGGGGCGGGGTCCGGAGGGCCCGGGGAGGCTTCCCCTTCCCTTTTGCCTTTCCCCTCGGCCATCTGGTCGCGCCTGTCCCCTCGGCCATCTGGTCGCGCACGTCCCTTTCGGCCATCTGGTCGCGCAGGCCCCTTCGGCCATCTGGTCGCGCCCAATGCTTTCCTATGGGGCGACCAGATGGCCGAGCTTGCCTGGAAGTCTCGATGAGGGTCCATTTGCCTCCCGGATCCCAGCGAGGGCTCCAGGAGGTCGGGTACATTCGCGCCGAGGGTCCCCTCTGTCACCTCGTGCGCACGGATTACAAGAAAGGGGGGTAATTTTCCTCCGGATTACTAGGGAGAGGGTCAGTCAGACCAAAGTGATGTTTGGCGATACTGAATCAGGGGAAGGCAGACCCGGGGCCCGCCCGCCGGGGCCCCCAGGGGCCCGGGTACGCTCCTGCCTCTCAGCCCCTTCCCGATGGTCCTTTCTCTCCGAGTTTTCTGGGTCAGAGCCCCGTGAGGTCCGTGGATCCCGAGACGGGGGAAGGCAGCCCCTGGGCCCGCCCGAAGCGGGGCCCCCAGGGGCCCGGGTGCGCACACCTGCCTCCCAGCCCCCTTCCCGATGGGTCTTTTTCTCC
>NC_140579.1:647401798-647604298 GCF_964204655.1 Triturus cristatus | reverse complement strand
GCACCGTCCGGCGGGCCCCGGGGTGCGTGAGCCACCCCCGTCCTGCAAGACAGCCGAGGGTCTAGGTGCTGGAGACAGGGGTCCACCGGGGCCCAGGGAGGCTCTCTCCGGCCTGGCTGCTATCAGAAGCAGGGACCGGGCCGGTGTGCAGGAGTGGCTGGCTTTATCTGCTACGCTGACGGAGCGTAGTTTTCTGCCCACCCCTACTCGAAACCCTAAAATACTACCCCTAGCACGACCCCATATACTACCCAAACACCACTGCACTACCCTAAACCCTAAAATACTACCCAGGCACAACACCCTACAGCACCAAAACACCACTGCACTACCCTAAACCCTAAAACACTACCCCCAGCACGAACCCCTACACTACACAAACACCACTGCCCTTCCCTAAACCCTAAAACACTACCCCCAGCACGAACCCCTACACTACCCAAACACCACTGCACTACCCTAAACCCTAAAACACTTACCCCATTATAACCCCCTACACCACACAAACACAACTGCACAACACTAAAATACTACCCAGCCACAACACCCTACAGCACCAAAACACCACTGCACTACCCTAAACCCTAAAACACTGCCCAGCACAAAACTCTATACTACACAAACACCACTGCACTACCCTAAACCCTAAAACACTACCCCCAGCACCAACCCCTACACTACACAAACACCATTGCACTTCCCTAAACCCTAAAACACTACCCCCAGCACGACCACCTACACTACACAAACCTAAACCCTAAAACACTATCCCCAGCACAACCCCCTTCACTACCAAAACACAACTGCACAACCCTAAACCCAACACCACTACCACGAGCATGACCCCCTACACTACCCAAACACCACTGTACTACCCTAAACCCTAAAACTCTACCAATACACTACACGAACACTACTGCACTGCCCTAAACCCTAACACACTACCCCCTGCACGACCCCCTACACTACCCAAACACTACGGTACAACCCTGAACCATAAAACACTACCCTCAGCACGACACCCTACACTGCCCAATCATAACTGCACTACCCTAAACCCTAAAACACTACCATCAGCTCAACCCCCTACACTGCACAAACACCACTGCACTACCCTAAACCCTAAAACACTACCCCCAGCAAAACCCCCTTCACTACACAAACACCACTGCACTGCCTTAAACCCTAAAACACTACCCCCAGCAGGACCCCTACACTACACAAACACCTCTGGACTACCCTTAACCCTAAATATACCCCCAGCATGACCCCTACACTACACAAACACCACTGCACTACCCTAAACCCAAAAACACTACCCCCAGCACCAACCCCTACACTACACAAACACCATTGCACTTCCCTAAACCCTAAAACACTACCCCCAGCACGACCACCTACACTACACAAACCTAAACCCTAAAAAATTATCCCCAGCACTACCCCCTACACTACACAAACACCACTGCACTTCCGTAAACCCTGAAACACTACCCGAGTAGTACCCCCTACACTACCCAAACACCACTGCACCACCCTAAACCCTAAAACACTAACCCTAGCACGACCCCCTATCCTACCCAAACACCAATGCACTACTCTAAATCCTAAAACACATACCCCGTCATGACTCCCTACACCACACAAACACCACTGCAAAAACACTAGCCGCAGCACTACCCCCTACACTACCCAAACACCACTGCACTACCATAAACCCTAAAACACTACCCCCAGCATGACACCGTCCACTACACAAACACTACTGCACTACCCTAAACCCTAAAACACTACCCCCAGCACAACCCCCTGCACTACCCAAACATCACTGCACTACGCTAAGCCCTAAAACACTACCCCCAGCACTACCCCCTACACTACCCAAACACCACTGCACTACCCTAAACCCTAAAACACTACCCACAGCACGGCCCCCTTAACTACACAAACACCACTACACTACTCGAAACCCTAAAACACTACCCCTAGCACGACCCCATACACTACCCAAACACCACTGCACTACCCTAAACCCTAAAATACTACCCAGGCACAACACCCTACAGCACCAAAACACCACTGCACTACCCTAAACCCTAAAAAACTACCCCAGCACAAAACTCTATACTACACAAACACCACTGCACTACCCTAACCCCTAAAACACTACCCCAGCATGAACCCCTACACTACCCAAACACCACTGCACTACCCTAAACCCTAAAACACTTACCCCATTATAACCCCCTACACCACACAAACACAACTGCACAACACTAAAATACTACCCAGCCACAACACCCTACAGCACCAAAACACCACTGCACTACCCTAAACCCTAAAACACTGCCCAGCACAAAACTCTATACTACACAAACACCACTGCACTACCCTAAACCCTAAAACACTACCCCCAGCACCAACCCCTACACTACACAAACACCATTGCACTTCCCTAAACCCTAAAACACTATCCCCAGCACGACCACCTACACTACACAAACCTAAACCCTAAAACACTATCCCCAGCACAACCCCCTTCACTACCAAAACACAACTGCACTACCCTAAACCCAACACCACTACCACCAGCATGACCCCCTACACTACCCAAACACCACTGTACTACCCTAAACCCTAAAACTCTACCAATACACTACACGAACACTACTGCACTGCCCTAAACCCTAACACACTACCCCCTGCACGACCCCCTACACTACCCAAACACTACGGTACAACCGTGAACCATAAAACACTACCCTCAGCACGACACCCTACACTGCCCAATCATAACTGCACTACCCTAAACCCTAAAACACTACCATCAGCTCAACCCCCTACACTGCACAAACACCACTGCACTACCCTAAACCCTAAAACACTACCCCCAGCAAAACCCCCTTCACTACACAAACACCACTGCACTGCCTTAAACCCTAAAACACTACCCCCAGCAGGACCCCTACACTACACAAACACATCTGGACTACCCTTAACCCTAAATATACCCCCAGCATGACCCCTACACTACACAAACACCACTGCACTACCCTAAACTCAAAAACACTACCCCCAGCACCAACCCCTACACTACACAAACACCATTGCACTTCCCTAAACCCTAAAACACTACCCACAGCACGACCACCTACACTACACAAACCTAAACCCTAAAACACTATCCCCAGCACTACCCCCTACACTACACAAACACCACTGCACTTCCGTAAACCCTGAAACACTACCCGAGTAGTACCCCCTACACTACCCAAACACCACTGCACCACCTTAAACCCTAAAACACTAACCCTAGCACGACCCCCTATCCTACTCAAACACCAATGCACTACTCTAAATCTTAAAACACATACCCCGTCATGACTCCCTACACCACAGAAACACCACTGCAATACACTAAACCCTAAAACACTAGCCGCAGCACGACCCCCTACAGTACCAAAACACCACAGCACTACCCTAAACCCTAAAACACTACCCCCTACACTAAAAAAACATCAACGCACTACCCTAAACCCTAAAACACTACCCCCAGCACGACCCCCTCCACTACACAAACACTACTGCACTACCCTAAAGCCTAAAACACTACCCCCAGCACGACCACCTACACTACACAAACCTAAACCCTAAAAAACTATCCCCAGCACTACCCCCTACACTACACAAACACCACTGCACTTCCGTAAACCCTGAAACACTACCCGAGTAGTACCCCCTACACTACCCAAACACCACTGCACCACCCTAAACCCTAAAACACTAACCCTAGCACGACCCCCTATCCTACCCAAACACCAATGCACTACTCTAAATCCTAAAACACATACCCCGTCATGACTCCCTACACCACACAAACACCACTGCAAAAACACTAGCCGCAGCACTACCCCCTACACTACCCAAACACCACTGCACTACCATAAACCCTAAAACACTACCCCCAGCATGACACCGTCCACTACACAAACACTACTGCACTACCCTAAACCCTAAAACACTACCCCCAGCACAACCCCCTGCACTACCCAAACATCACTGCACTACGCTAAGCCCTAAAACACTACCCCCAGCACTACCCCCTACACTACCCAAACACCACTGCACTACCCTAAACCCTAAAACAATACCCCCAACACAACCCCCTATACTACACAAACACCACTCTAGTACCCTAAACCCTAAAACACTACCCCTACCACGACCCCCTACTCTACCCAAACACCACTGCACTACCCTAAACCCTAAAACACTACCCACAGCACGGCCCCCTTAACTACACAAACACCACTACACTACTCGAAACCCTAAAACACTACCCCTAGCACGACCCCATACACTACCCAAACACCACTGCACTACCCTAAACCCTAAAATACTACCCAGGCACAACACCCTACAGCACCAAAACACCACTGCACTACCCTAAACCCTAAAAAACTACCCCAGCACAAAACTCTATACTACACAAACACCACTGCACTACCCTAACCCCTAAAACACTACCCCAGCATGAACCCCTACACTACCCAAACACCACTGCACTACCCTAAACCCTAAAACACTTACCCCATTATAACCCCCTACACCACACAAACACAACTGCACAACACTAAAATACTACCCAGCCACAACACCCTACAGCACCAAAACACCACTGCACTACCCTAAACCCTAAAACACTGCCCAGCACAAGACTCTATACTACACAAACACCACTGCACTACCCTAAACCCTAAAACACTACCCCCAGCACCAACCCCTACACTACACAAACACCATTGCACTTCCCTAAACCCTAAAACACTATCCCCAGCACGACCACCTACACTACACAAACCTAAACCCTAAAACACTATCCCCAGCACAACCCCCTTCACTACCAAAACACAACTGCACTACCCTAAACCCAACACCACTACCACCAGCATGACCCCCTACACTACCCAAACACCACTGTACTACCCTAAACCCTAAAACTCTACCAATACACTACACGAACACTACTGCACTGCCCTAAACCCTAACACACTACCCCCTGCACGACCCCCTACACTACCCAAACACTACGGTACAACCCTGAACCATAAAACACTACCCTCAGCACGACACCCTACACTGCCCAATCATAACTGCACTACCCTAAACCCTAAAACACTACCATCAGCTCAACCCCCTACACTGCACAAACACCACTGCACTACCCTAAACCCTAAAACACTACCCCCAGCAAAACCCCCTTCACTACACAAACACCACTGCACTGCCTTAAACCCTAAAACACTACCCCCAGCAGGACCCCTACACTACACAAACACCTCTGGACTACCCTTAACCCTAAATATACCCCCAGCATGACCCCTACACTACACAAACACCACTGCACTACCCTAAACTCAAAAACACTACCCCCAGCACCAACCCCTACACTACACAAACACCATTGCACTTCCCTAAACCCTAAAACACTACCCACAGCACGACCACCTACACTACACAAACCTAAACCCTAAAACACTATCCCCAGCACTACCCCCTACACTACACAAACACCACTGCACTTCCGTAAACCCTGAAACACTACCCGAGTAGTACCCCCTACACTACCCAAACACCACTGCACCACCTTAAACCCTAAAACACTAACCCTAGCACGACCCCCTATCCTACCCAAACACCAATGCACTACTCTAAATCTTAAAACACATACCCCGTCATGACTCCCTACACCACAGAAACACCACTGCAATACACTAAACCCTAAAACACTAGCCGCAGCACGACCCCCTACAGTACCAAAACACCACAGCACTACCCTAAACCCTAAAACACTACCCCCTACACTAAAAAAACATCAACGCACTACCCTAAACCCTAAAACACTACCCCCAGCACGACCCCCTCCACTACACAAACACTACTGCACTACCCTAAACCCTAAAACACTACCCCAGCACAACCCCCTGCACTACCCAAACATCACTGCACTATGCTAAGCCCTAAAACACTACCCCCAGCACTACCCCCTACATTACCCAAACACCACTGCACTACCATAAACCCTAAAACACTACCCCCAGCATGACACCGTCCACTACACAAACACTACTGCACTACCCTAAACCCTAAAACACTACCCCCAGCACAACCCCCTGCACTACCCAAACATCACTGCACTACGCTAAGCCCTAAAACACTACCCCCAGCACTACCCCCTACACTACCCAAACACCACTGCACTACCCTAAACCCTAAAACAATACCCCCAACACAACCCCCTATACTACACAAACACCACTCTAGTACCCTAAACCCTAAAACACTACCCCTACCACGACCCCCTACTCTACCCAAACACCACTGCACTACCCTAAACCCTAAAACACTACCCACAGCACGGCCCCCTTAACTACACAAACACCACTACACTACTCGAAACCCTAAAATACTACCCCTAGCACGACCCCACACACTACCCAAACACCACTGCACTACCCTAAACCCTAAAATACTACCCAGGCACAACACCCTACAGCGCCAAAACACCACTGCACTACCCTAAACCCTAAAACACTACCCCAGCACAAAACTCTATACTACACAAACACCACTGCACTACCCTGACCCCTAAAACACTACCCCAGCATGAACCACTACACTACACACAAACCACACCACTGCACTACCCTAAACCCTAAACCACTACCCCAAGCACGACCCCCTACACTACACAAAAAACACCGTACTACTCTAAAGCCTACAATACAACCCCCAACACGACCCCCTTCATTACCCAAACACAACTGCACTACCCTAAACCCCAAAACACTACCCACAACACGAGCCCCTACACTACCCAAATACCACTGCACTATCCTAAACACTAAAACACGACCCCCTATACTACACAAACACCACTGCACTTCCCTAAACCCTAAAACACTACTCCCAGCACGACCCCCTATACTGCACAAACACCACAGCACTACCCTAAACCATAAAACACTATGCCTAGCACGACCCCCTACACTACCCAAACACCACCGCACTACCCTAAACCCTAAAACACTACCCCCTACACAACCCCCTACACTACCCAACCACTACTGCACTACCCTAAACCCTAAAACACTACGCCCAGCTTTACCCCTACACTACCCAAACACCACTACACTTCTCTAAACCCTAAAACACTACCCCCAGCATGACAGCCTACGCTACACAAAAACCCCCAGCAGTACCCACTACACTGCCCAAACACAACTAGATTACCCTAAACCCTAAAACATTACCCCCAGCACAACCCCCTACACTACATAAACACCACTGCACCACCCTAAACCCTAAAAAACTACACCTACCAGGACCCCCTACTCTACCCAAACACCACTGCAGTACCCTAAAACACTACCCCAACACGACCCCCTATACTACACAAACACCACTCTAGTGCCCTAAACCCTAAAACACTACCCCTACCACGACCCCCTACTCTACCCAAATACTACTGCACTACCATAAACCCTAAAACACTACCCACAGCATGACCCCCTTACCTACACAAACACCACTACACTACTCGAAACCCTAAAATACTATCCCTAGCACGACACCCTACACTACCCAAAAACCACTGCACTACCCTAAACCCTAAAACACTTACCCCATCACGACCCCCTACACCACACAAACACCACTGCACGACCTATAACCCTAAAATACTACCCAGGCACAACACCATACAGAACCAAAACACCACTGCATTACCCTTAACCCTATAACACTACCACAGCACAAACCTCTATACTACACAAACACCACTGCACTACCCTAAACCCTAAAACACTACCCCCAGCATGAACCCCTACACTACACACACACCACACCACTGCACTACCCTAAACCCTAAACCACTACCCCAAGCACGACCCCCTCCACTATACAAAAACAACCGTACTACTCTAAAGCCTACAACATTACCCCCAGCATGACCCATTCACTACCCAAACACAACTGCACTACCCTAAACCCCAAAACACTACCAACAGCAGGAGCCCCTAGACTACCCAAATACCACTGCACTACCCTAAACCCAAAAACACGACCCCCTACACTTCAAAAACACCACTGCACTTCCCTAAACCCTAAAACACTACCCCCAGCACGACCCCCTACACTACACAAACACCACAGCACTACCCTAAACCCTAAAACACTACATCCTACACTACTCAAACACCACTGCACTACCCTAAACCCTAAAACACTACCCCCAGCACGAACCCCTACACTACACAAACACCACTGCACTACCCTAAACCCTAAAACACTTACCCCATCATGACCCCCTACACCACACAAACACAACTGCACAACCCTAAAATACTACCCAGCCACAACACCCTACAGCACCAAAACACCACTGCACTACCCTAAACCCTAAAACACTGCCCAGCACAAAACTCTATACTACACAAACACCACTGCACTACCCTAAACCCTAAAACACTACCCCCAGCACCAACCCCTACACTACACAACCACCATTGCACTTCCCTAAACCCTAAAACACTACCCTCAGCACGACCACCTACACTACACAAACCTAAACCCTAAAACACTATCCCCAGCACAACCCCCTTCACTACCAAAACACAACTGCACTACCCTAAACCTAAAACCACTACCACCAGCATGACCCCCTACACTACCCAAACACCACTGTACTACCCTAAACCCTAAAACTCTACCAATACACTACACAAACAATACTGCACTACCCTAAACCCTAACACATTACCCCCTGCACGACCCCCTAAACTACCCAAACACTGCGGTACAACCCTAAACCATAAAACACTACCCTCAGCACGACACCCTACACTGCCCAATCATAACTGCACTACCCTAAACCCTAAAACAGTACCATCAGCACAACCCCCTACACTGCACAAACACCACTGCACTACCCTAAACCCTAAAACACTACCCCCAGCAAAACCTCCTTCACTACACAAACACCACTGCACTGCCTTAAACCCTAAAACACTGCCCCCAGCAGGACCCCTACACTACACAAACACCACTGCACTACGGTAAAAAATAAAAAACACTACCCTAGCACTATCACCTACTTTACCCAAACACCACTGCACTACCCTAAACCCTAAACCACTACCCCAGCACAACCCCCACACTATACAAACACGACTGCACTACCCTAAAACCTAAAACACTACACCTACACTACACAAACACCACTGCACTACCCTAAACCCAAAAACACTACTCCATGCATGACCCACTACACTACACAAACACCACTGTACTACCTTAAAGCCAAAAACACTACCCCCAGCAGGACCCTCTTCACTACTCAAACATAATTGCATTACCCTAATTCCAAAAACACTACCCCCAGCATGACACCCTACACTACCCAAACACCACTGCTCTACACTAAACCCTAAAACACTACCCCCGGCACGACCCCCTACACTACAAAAACTTTACTGCACTACCCTAAACCCTAAAACACTACCCCTATACTACACAAACACCACTGCACTACTCTAAACCCTAAAACACTACCCCCAGCACGACCCCCTACACTACACAAACACCACTGCACTACCGTAAACAATAAAAAACACTACCCTAGCACTATCACCTACTTTACCCAAACACCACTGCACTACCCTAAACCCTAAACCACTACCCCCAGCACAACCCCCACACTATACAAACACCACTGCACTACCCTAAAACCTAAAACACTACCCCTACACTACATAAACACCACTGCACTACCCTCAACCCTAAAACACTACCCCTAGCACTATGCCCTACACTAACCAAACACCACTGCACTACCCTAAAACCTAAAACACTACCCCTACACTACATAAACACCACTGCGCTACCCTCAACCCTAAAACACTATCCCCAGCACTAACCTCTACACTACCCAAACACCACTGCACTACCCCAAACCCTAAAACACTACCCCCAGCATTACCCCTACACTACACAAGCACCACACAACTACCCTAAACCCCAATACAGTACCCCCAGCAGTGCCTCCTACACTACCCAAACACAACTGCACTACCCTCAACCCTAAGACACTACCCCCAGCATGACCCCTACACTACACAAACACCACTGCACTACCCTACTGTACTACCCTAAAACCTAAATCACTACCCCCAGCATGACCCCCTAAACTACCCAAACCCCACTGCACTACCCTAAACCCTAAAACACTAACCCCAGCAGGACCCCCTTCACTACTCAAACACAACTGCACTACCCTAAACCCTAAAACACTACCCCCAGCATCACCCCCTACACTACAGAAAACACCACAGCACTACCCTCAACCCAAAAACACTACCCCCAGGAAAAACCCCTACACTACCGAAACACCACTGCACTACCCTAAACCCTAAAACACGACCCCCTACACTACAAAAACACTACTGCACTACCCTAAACCCTAAAACACTACACCTAGCACGACACCCTACACTACCCAAATACCACAGCACTACCCTAAACCCTACATCTACCCCAGCACAACACCATACACTGCACAAACACCACTGCACTACCCTAAACCCTAAAACACTACCCCCAGCACGACCCCCTACACTATACAAACACCACTGCACTACCCTAAACCATGAAACACTATGCCTAGCACGACCCCCTACACTACCCAAACACCACCGCACTACCCTAAACCCTAAAACACTACCCCCAGCACAACATCCTACACTACCCAAACACCACTGCACTACCCTAAACCCTAAAACACACCGCCCAGCATTACCCCTACACTACCCAAACAACACTACACTACCCTAAACCACTATCCCCAGAACTATCCCAATACTACACAAACAACACTGCACTACCCTAAACCCTAAAACACTACCCCCAGCAGTACCCCCTACACTACCCAAACACCACTGCACTTCCCTAAACCCTAAAACACTACCCCCAGGATGACCGCCTACACTACACAAACACCCGGCTCTACCCTAAACCCAAAAACACTGCCCCCAGCAGTACCCACTACACTGCCCAAACACAACTAGATTACCCTAAACCCTAAAACATTACTCCCAGCATGACCCCCTACACTACCTAAACACCACTACACTACCCTAAACCCTAAAACACTATGCACAGAACTACCCCTAATACTACAAAAACACCACTGCACAACCCTAAACCCTAAAACACTACCCCCAGCAGTACCCCCTACACCACACAAACACCATTGCACTACCCTAAACCCTAAAACACGACCCCCAACACGACCCCCTACACTACCCAAACACCACTGCACTACCGTATACCCTACATCGACCCCCAGCATAACACCCTACACTACACAAACACCACTGCACTACACTAAACTCTAAAGCACTACCCTAGCACAATCCCCTACACCACTCAAACACCACTGCACTACCCTAAACCCTAAAACACTACCCCCAGCACAACCCCTACACTAGACAAACACCACTGCACTACCGTAAACCCTATAACACTACCACCAGCACAACCCCTACACTACACAAACAACACTAAACTACCCTAAAACACTACCCCCAGAACTACCCCCAATACTACACAAACACCACTGCACTACCCTAAACCCTAAAACACTACTCCAGCAGTACCCCCTATAGTACACAAACACCACTGCACTACCCTAAACCCTAAAACACTACCCCCAGCATGACCGCCTATACTACACAAACACCCGGCACTACCCTAAACCCTAAAACATTACCCCTAGCATGTCACTCTACACTACACAAACGCTACTGCACTACCCTAAACCCTAAAACACTACCCCCAGCATGAACCCCTACACTACCCAAACACCACTGCACTACCCAAAACCTTAAAACACTACCCCCAGCACGACCCCTTCACTACACAAACACCACTGCACTGCACTGCCCTAAACCCGAAAACACTACCCCCAACACGACCCCCTACACTACTCAGACACCACTGCACTACTCTAAACCCTAAAACACTACATCCAGGAAGACCCCCTACAGTAGACAAACACCACCGCACTACCCTAAACCCTAAAACATGACCCCCAGCACGACCACCTACACTACCCAAACACCACTGTACTACCCTACACCCTTAAACACTACCCCCAGCACAACCCCCTCCACTACCCAAACATCACTGTTCTACCCTAAACCCTAAAACACTATCCTCAACACTACCCCCTACACTACCAAAACACCACTGTACTACCCTAAACCCTAAAACACTATCCTCAACACGACCCCCTACACTACCCAAACATAACTGCACTCACCTAAGCCCTGAAACACTACCACTGGCACGACTCCCTACACTACCCAAACACCACTACATTACCCTAAACCCTAAATCTACATCCAGCACAACCCCCTGCACTACACAAACACTATTGCACAACCGTAAACCCTAAAACACTACCCCCAGCACAACCCCCTACACTAGACAAACACCACTGCACTACCCTAAAACACTACCCACAGCACGATCCCCTTCACTACCCAAACACCACTGCACCACCCTAAACCCTAAAATACTACCCCAGCACAACCCCCAACACTACCCAAATACCACTGTACTACCCTAAACACTAAAACACGACCCCCTATACTACACAAATACCACTGCACTACCCTAAACCCTAAAACACGACACCCTACACTACACAAACACCACTGCACTATCCTAAACCTTTAAACACTACCCCCAGCACACTCTCTACACTACCCAAACACCACTGCAATACCCTAAACCCTAAAACACTACTCCAAGCATGACCCCCTATACTACACAAATACCACTGCACTACCCTAATCCCTTAAACACTACCCCCAGCACAACTCCCTCCACTACCCAAACATCACTGCGCTAACCTAAACCCTAAAACACTACCCCCAGCACAACCCCCAGCACTACTCAAACATCACTGCACTACGCTTAACCATGAAACACTACCACCGGCACGACTCCCTACACTACCCAAACACCACTGCATTACCCTAAACCCTAAATCTATGTCCAGCACAACCCCCTACTCTACACAAACAGCACTGCTCTACCGTAGACCCTAAAACACTACCCACAGCACGACCCCCTTCACTACACAAACACCACTACACTACCCTAAACCCTAAAACACTACCCCCAGCACTACCCCCTACACTACCCAAACACAACTGCACTACCCTAAACCCTAAAAGACTACCCCAGCACAACCCCCTACACTACACAAACACCATTGCACTACCCTAAACCCTAAAACACTACCCCAGCACGAACCCCTATACTACACAAACACCATTGCACTACCCTAAACCCTTAAACACTACCCCCAGCATGAACCCCTACACTACACAAACACCACTGTACTACCCTAAACCCTAAAACACTACCCCAAGCACGACCCCCTACACTACACAAAAACCACTGTACTACCCTAAACCGTACAACACTACCCCCAGCACGACCCCCTTCACTACCCAAACACAACAGCACTTCCCTAAACCCAAAAACACTAACCCCAGCACGACCACCTACATTACCCAAATACCACTGCACTACTCTAAACCCTAAAACACAACCCCCTACACTACACAAACACCACTGCACTACCCTAAACCCTTAAACACTACCCCAGCACACCGCCTTCATTACCCAAAAACCACTGCACTACCCTAAACCCTAACACACTACCCCAAGCACGACCCCCTACACCACACAAACACCACAGCACTACCCTAAACCCTTAAACACTACCCACAGCACAACCTACTCCACTACCCAAACATCACTGCACTAACCTAAACCCTAAAACCCACCCCCAGCACAAACCCCACCACTACCCAAACATCACTGCACTACCCTAAACCCAAAAACACTATCCCAAGCACGACCCCCTACACTACACAAACACCACTGTACTACCCTAAACCCTACAACACTACCCCCAGCATAACACCCTTCACTACTCAAACACAACTACACTACCCTAAACCCCAAAACACTACCCCCAGCACGACCCCCTGCAGTACCCAAACACCACTGTGCTACCCTAAACCCTAAAACAGGACCCCCTACTCTACACAAACACCCCTGCACTAACCTAAACCATAAAAAACCTACCCCCAGCATGACCGCCTACACTACACAAACACCACGGCACAACCCTAAACCCTAAAACACGACCCCCTACACTACACAAACACCACTGCACTACACTAAACCCTAAAATACTACCCCCAGCACAACCCCCTCCATTACCCAATCACCACTGCACTACTCTAAACCATAAAACACTACCCCCAGCACGACCCCCTACACTACACAAACACCAATGCACTACCCTAAACACTTAAACACTACCCCCAGCACAACTGCCTCCACTACCCAAACATCACTGCACTAACCTAAACCCTAAAACACTACCCCAGCACAACCCCCTCCACTACACAGACACCACTGCACTACCCTAAACCCTAAAACACTACCCCTAGCACCACCCCCTACTCTACCCAAACACCACTGCACGACCCTAAACCCTAAAACACTACCCCAGCACTACCCACTACCCTACCCAAACACCACTGCATGACTCAAAACTGTAAAACACTACCCTCAGCACGACCCCCTACACTACACAAACACCAATGCACTACCCTAAACACTTAAACACTACCCCCAGCACAACTGCCTCCACTACCCAAACACCACTGCACTACTCTAAACTATAAAACACTACCCCCAGCACGACCCCCTACACTACACAAACACCAATGCACTACCCTAAACACTTAAACACTACCCCCAGCACAACTGCCTCCACTACCCAAACATCACTGCACTTACCTAAACCCTAAAACACTACCCCCAGCACAACCCCCTCCACTACACAGACACCACTGCACTACCCTAAACCCTAAAACACTACCCCTAGCACCACACCCTACTCTACCCAAACACCACTGTTCTACCCTTAACCCTACAACACTATCCTCAACACTACCCCCTACACTACCCAATCACCACTGTACTACCCTAAACCCTAAAACACTATCCTCAACACGACCCCCTACACTACCCAAACATAACTGCACTCACCAAAGCCCTGAAACACTACCACTGGCACGACTCCCTACACTACCCAAACACCACTGCATTACTCTAAACCCTAAATCTACATCCAGCACAACCCCCTGCACTACACAAACACTACTGCACAACCGTAAACCCTAAAACACTACCCCCAGCACAACCCCCTACACTAGACAAACACCACTGCACTACCCTAAAACACTACCCACAGCACGACCCCCTTCACTACCCAAACACCACTGCACTGCCCTAAACCCTAAAATACTACCCCAGCACAACCCCCAACACTACCCAAATACCACTGTACTACCCTAAACACTAAAACACGACCCCTATACTACACAAATACCACTGCACTACCCTAAACCCTAAAACACGACCCCCTACACTACACAAACACCACTGCACTATCCTCAACCTTTAAACACTACCCCCAGCACACCCTCTCCACTACCCAAATACCACTGCAATACCCTACACCCTAAAACACTACTCTAAGCATGACCCCCTACACTACACAAACACCACTGCACTACCCTAATCCCTTAAACACTACCCCCAGCACAACCCCCTCCACTACCCAAACATCACTGCGCTAACCTAAACCCTAAAACACTACCCCCAGCACAACCCCCAGCACTACTCAAACATCACTGCACTACCCTAAACCATGAAACACTACCACCGGCACGACTCCCTACACTACCCAAACACCACTGCATTACCCTAAACCCTAAATCTATGTCCAGCACAACCCCCTACTCTACACAAACAGCATTGCTCTACCGTTGACCCTAAAACACTACCCACAGCACGATCCCCTTCACTACACAAACACCACTGCACTACCCTAAACCCTAAAACACTATCCCCAGCACTACCCCCTACACTACCCAAACACGACTGCACTACCCTAAACCCTAAAAGACTACCCCCAGCACAACCCCCTACACTACACAAACACGGTTGCACTACCCTAAACCCTAAAACACTACCCCAGCACGAACCCCTATACTACACAAACACCATTGCACTACCCTAAACCCTTAAACATTACCCCCAGCATGAACCCCTACACTACACAAACACCATTGTACTACCCTAAACCCTAAAACACTACCCCAAGCACGACCCCCTACACTACACAAAAACCACTGTACTACCCTAAACCGTACAACACTACCCCCAGCACGACCCCCTTCACTACCCAAACACAACAGCACTTCCCTAAACCCAAAAACACTAACCCCAGCACGACCACCTACATTACCCAAATACCACTGCACTACTCTAAACCCTAAAACACAACCCCCTACACTACACAAACACCACTGCACTACCCTAAACCCTTAAACACTACCCCAGCACACCGCCTTCATTACCCAAAAACCACTGCACTACCCTAAACCCTAACACACTACCCCAAGCACGACCCCCTACACCACACAAACACCACAGCACTACCCTAAACCCTTAAACACTACCCACAGCACAACCTACTCCACTACCCAAACATCACTGCACTAACCTAAACCCTAAAACCCACCCCCAGCACAAACCCCACCACTACCCAAACATCACTGCACTACCCTAAACCCAAAAACACTATCCCAAGCATGACCCCCTACACTACACAAACACCACTGTACTACCCTAAACCCTACAACACTACCCACAGCATAACACCCTTCACTACTCAAACACAACTACACTACCCTAAACCCCAAAACACTACCCCCAGCACGACCCCCTGCACTACCCAAACACCACTGTGCTACCCTAAACCCTAAAACAGGACCCCCTACTCTACACAAACACCCCTGCACTAACCTAAACCATAAAAAACCTACCCCCAGCATGACCGCCTACACTACACAAACACCACGGCACTACCCTAAACCCTAAAACACGACCCCCTACACTACACAAACACCACTGCACTACTCTATACCATAAAACACTACCCCCAGCACGACCCCCTACACTACACAAACACCAATGCACTACCCTAAACACTTAAACACTACCCCCAGCACAACTGCCTCCACTACCCAAACATCACTGCACTAACCTAAACCCTAAAACACTACCCCCAGCACAACGCCCTCCACTACACAGACACCACTGCACTACCCTAAACCCTAAAACACTACCAATAGCACCCCCCCACTCTACCCAAACACCACTGCACGACCCTAAACCCTAAAACACTACCCCAGCACTACCCACTAACCTACCCAAACACCACTGCATGACTCAAAACTGTAAAACACTACCCTCAGCATGACCCTAAAACACGACCCCTACACTACACAAACACCAATGCACTACCCTAAACACTTAAACACTACCCCCAGCAGAACTGCACTACTCTAAACCATAAAACACTACCCCCAGCACGACCCCCTACACTACACAAACACCAATGCAGTACCCTAAACACTTAAACACTATCCCTAGCACCACCCCCTACTCTACCCAAACACCACTGCACTACCCTAAACCCTGAAACACAACCCCCAGCACGACCACCTACACTACCCAAACACCACTGCACTACCCTAAACCCTAAAACACTACCCCCAGCACGACCCCTACACTACCCAAACATAACTGCACTCACCTAAACCCTGAAACACTACCAGCGGCACGACTCAGTACACTACCCGAACACCACTGCATTACCCTAAACCCTAAATCTACATCCAGCACAACCCCCTACACTACACAAACACCACGGTACTACCCATAACAACTACCCCCAGCACAACCCCCTCCACTACCAAAACATCACTGTACTACCCTAAACCCTAAAACACTATCCCCAACACTACCCCCTACACTACCCAAACACCACTGCACTACCCTAAACCCTAAAACACAACCCCCAGCATGACACCCTACACCACCCAAACACCACTGTATTACCCTAAACCCTAAATCTACGTCCAGCACAACCCCCTGCACTACACAAACACCAATGCACAACCGTAAACCCTAAAACACTACCCACAGCATGACCGCTTCACTACACAAACACCACTGCACTACACTAAACCCTAAAATACTACCCCAGCACAACCCCCTACACTACACAAACACCCCTGCACTACCCTAAACCCTAAAACACTACCCCCAGCACGACCCCTTCACTACACAAACACCACTGCACTGCACTGCCCTAAAGCCGAAAACACTACCCCCAACACGACCCCCTACACTACTCAGACACCACTGCACTACTCTAAACCCTAAAACACTACATCCAGGAAGACCCCCTACAGTAGACAAACACCACCGCACTAGCCTAAACCCTAAAACACGACCCCCAGCACGACCACCTACACTACCCAAACACCACTGCACTACCCTACACCCTTAAACACTACCCCCAACACAACCCCCTCCACTACCCAAACATCACTGTACTACCCTAAACCCTAAAACACTAGCCTCAACACTACCCCCTACACTTCCCAAACATAACTGCACTCACCTAAGCCCTGAAACACTACCACTGGCACGACTCCCTACACTACCCAAACACCACTGCATTACCCTAAACGCTAAATCTACATCCAGCACAACCCCCTGCACTACACAAACACCACTGCACAACCGTAAACCCTAAAACACTACCCCCAGCACAACCCCCTACACTAGACAAACACGACTGCACTACCCTAAAACACTACCCACAGCACGACCCCCTTCACTACCCAAACACGACTGCACTACCCTAAACCCTAAAATACTACCCCAGCACAACCCCCAACACTACCCAAATACCACTGTACTACCGTAAACACTAAAACACAACCCCTATACTACACAAATACCACTGCACTACCCTAAACCCTAAAACACGACCCCCTACACTACACAAACACCACTGCACTATCCTAAACCTTTAAACACTACCCCCAGTACTCCCACTCCACTACCCAAACACCACTGCAATACCCTAAACCCTAAAACACTACCCCAAGCATGACCCCCTACACTACACAAACACCACTGTACTACCTTAAAGCCTAGAACACTACCCCCAGCAAGACCCTCTTCACTACTCAAACACAACTGCATTACCCTAAACCCAAAAACACTACTCCATGCATGACCCTCTACACTACACAAACACCACGGTACTACCTTAAAGCCTAAAACACTACCCCCCAGCAGGACCCTCTTCACTACTCAAACACAACTGCATTACCCTAAACCGAAAAACACTACCCCCATCATGTCACCCTACACTACCCAAACACCACTGCTCTACACTAAACCCAAAACACTACCCCCGGCACGACCCAATACACTACACAAACTTCATTGCACTACCCTAAACCCTAAAACACTACCCCTACACTACACAAACAGGACTGCACTACCCTAAACCCTAAAACACTACCCCCAGCATGACCCCCTACACTACACAAACACCACTGCACTACCATAAACAATAAAAACACTACCCCAGCACTACCACCTACTTTACCCTAACACCACTGCACTACCCTAAACCCTAAAACACTAACCCCAGCACAACCACCTACACTACACAAACACCACTGCACTACCCTAAACGCTCAAAGACTACCCCCAGCACGACCCCCAACACTACCCAAACACCACTGCACTACCCTAAACCCTAAACCACTACCCCCAGCACGATCCCCACAGTATACAAACACCACTGCACTACCCTAAAACCTAAAACACAACCCCTACACTACACAAACAACACTGCACTACCCTCACCCCTAAAACGCTACCCCTAGCACCACGCCCTACACTACCCAAACACCACTGCACTACCCTAAACACTAAAACACTATCCCCAGCACTATCCTCTACACTACCCAAACACCACTGCACTACCCTAAACCCTAAAACACTACCACCAGCATTACCCCCTACACTACACAAACACGACAGCACTAACCTAAACCATAAAACAGTACCCCCAGCAGGACCCCCTACACTACCCAAACACAACTGCACTACCCTCAACCCTAAAACACTACCCCCAGCATGACCCCTACACTACACAAACACCACTGCACTACCCTACTGTACTACCCAAAAACCGAAATCACTACCCCCAGCATGACCGCCTAAACTACCCAAACCCCACTGCTCTACCCTAAACCCTAAAACACTACCCCAGCAGGACCCCCTTCACTACTCAAACACAACTGCACTACCCTAAACCCAAAAACACTACCCACAGCACGACCTTCTATACCACCCAAACACCACTGCTCTACCCTAAAACCCAAAACACAACCCCCTACACTACACAAACTCCACTACACTAAACCCTAAAACACTACCCCCAGCATCACCCCCTACACTACAAAAAACGCCACAGCACTACCCTAAACCCAAAAACACTACCCCCAGGAAAAACCCCTACACTACCGAAACACCACTGCACTACCCTAAACCCTAAAACACGACCCCCTACACTACAAAAACACTACTGCACTACCCTAAACCCTAAAACACTACACCTAGAACGACACCCTACACTACCCAAATACCACAGCACTACCCTAAACCCTACATCTACCCCAGCACGACACCATACACTGCACAAACACCACTGCACTACCCTAAACCCTAAAACACTACCCCCAGCATGACCCCCTACACTATACAAACACCACTGCACTACCCTAAACCCTAAAACACACCGCCCAGCATTACCCCTACACTACCCAAACAACACTACACTACCCTAAACCACTATCCCCAGAACTATCCCAATACTACACAAACAACACTGCACTACCCTAAACCCTAAAACACTACCCCCAGCAGTACCCCCTACACTACCCAAAGACCACTGCACTTCCCTAAACCCTAAAACACTACCCCCAGGATGACCGCCTACACTACACAAACACCCGGCTCTACTGTAAACCCAAAAACACTGCCCCCAGCAGTACCCAATACACTGCCCAAACACAACTAGATTACCCTAAACCCTAAAACACTACGCACAGAACTACCCCCAATACTACAAAAACACCACTGCACAACCCTAAACCCTAAAACACTACCCCCAACAGTACCCCCTACACTACCCAAACCCCACTGCACTTCCCTAAACCCTAAAACACTACCCCCAGCATGACCGCCGACACTACACAAACACCCGGCTCTAGCCTAAACCCTAAAACATGACCCCCAGCAGTACCCACTACACTACCTAAACACCACTACACTACCCTAAACCCTAAAACACTACGCACAGAACTACCCCAATACTACAAAAACACCACTGCACTACCCTAAACCCTAAAACACTACCCCCAGCAGTACCCCCTACACCACAAAAACACCACTGCACTACCCTAAACCCTAAAACTCGACCCCCAACACAACCCCCTACACTACCCAAACACCACTGCACTACCCTATACCCTACATTGACCCCCAGTGTAACACCCTACACTACACAAACAACACTGCACTACACTAAACTCTAAAGCACTACCCCAGCACAATCTCTTACACCACTCAAACAGCACTGCACTACCCTAAACCCTAAAACACTACCCCCAGCACAACCCCTACACTAGACAAACACCACTGCACTACCCTAAACCCTAAAACACTACAACCAGCACAACCCCCTACACTACCCAAATACGACTGCACTGCCCTAAACCCTAAAACACTACCCCCAGCACTACCTCTACACTACACAAACAACACTAAACTACCCTAAAACACTACCCCAAGAACTACACCCAATACTACACAAACACCACTGCACTACCCTAAACCCTAAAACACTACCCCAGCAGTACCCCCTACACTACACAAACACCACTGCACTACCCTAAACACTAAAGCATTACCCCCAGCTTGTCACTCTACACTACACAAACACTACTGCACTACCCTACTGCACTACCCTAAACCCTAAAACACTACCCCCAGCATGAACCCCTACACTACCCAAATACCACTGCACTACCCTAAACCTTAAAACACTACCCCCTGCACGACCCACTGCACTACCCAAACACCACTGTACTACCCTAAACCTTAAAACACTACCCCCTGCACGACCCACTGCACTACCCAAACACCACTGTACTACCCTAAACCCTAAAACACTACCCCAGCACGACCCCCTTCACTACACAAACACCACTGCACTGCACTGCCCTAAACCCTAAAACACTACCCCCAACACGACCCCCTACACTACTCAGACACCACTGCACTACTCTAATCCCTAAAACACTACATCCAGGAAGACCCCCTACAGTAGACAAACACCACTGCACTACCCTAAACCCAAAAACACGACCCCCAGCACGACCACCTACACTACCCAAACACCACTGCACTACCCTACACCCTTAAACACTACCCCCAGCACAACCCCCTCCACTACCCAAACATCACTGTACTACCCTAAACCCCAAAACGCTTACCCCATTATAACCCCCTACACTACCCAAACACCACTGTACTACCCTAAACCCTAAAACACTACCCCCAGCATGACCCCCTACACTACCCAAACATAACTGCACTCACCTAAGCCCTGAAACACTACCACTGGCACGACTCCCTACACTACCCAAACACCACTGCATTACCCTAAACCCTAAATCTACATCCAGCACAACCCACTGCACTTCACAAACACCACTGCACAACCGTAAACCCTAAAACACTACCCCCAGCACAACCCCCTACACTACACAAACACCACTGCACTACCCTAAAACACTACCCACAGCACGACCCCTTCAATACCCAAACACGACTGCACTACCCTAAACCCTAAAATACTACCCCAGCACAACCCCCAACACTACCCAAATACCACTGTACTACCCTAAACACTAAAACACGACCCCCTATACTACACAAATACCACTGCACTACCCTAAACCCTAAAACACAACCCCCTACACTACACAAACACCACTGCACTATCCTAAACCTTTAACACTACCCCTGGCACACCCTCTCCACTACCCAAACACCACTGCAATACCCTAAATCCTAAAACAATACCCCAAGCATGACCCCCTACACTACACAAACACCACTGCACTACCCTAATCCCTTAAACACTACCCCCAGCACAACCCCCTCCACTACCCAAACATCACTGCGCTAACCTAAACCCTAAAACACTACCCCCAGCACAACCCCCAGCACTACTCAAACATCACTGCACTACCCTAAACCCTGAAACACTACCACCGGCACGACTCCCTACACTACCCAAACACCACCGCATTACCCTAAAACCTAAATCTATGTCCAGCACAACCCCCTACACTACACAAACAGCACTGCTCTACCGTAGACCCTAAAACACTACCCACAGCACGACCCCCTGCACTACACAAACACCACTGCACTACCCTAAACTCTAAAACACTACCCCCAGCACTACCCCCTACACTACCCAAACACAACTGCACTACCCTAAACCCTAAAAGACTACCCCCAGCACAACCCCCTACAATACACAAACACCAATGCACTACCCTAAACCCTAAAACACAACCCCAGCACGAACCCCTATACTACATAAACACCATTGCACTACCCTAAACCCTTAAACACTACCCCCAGCATGAACCCCTACACTACACAAACACCACTGTACTACCCCAAACCCTAAAACACTACCCCCAGCACACCCCTTCACTACCCAAACACCACTGCACTACCCTAAACCCTAACACACTACCTCAAGCACGACCCCGTACACTACACAAACACCACGGCACTACCCTAAACCCTTAACCACTACCCACAGCACAACCTCCTCCACTACGCAAACATCACTGCACTAACCTAAACCCTAAAACCCACCCCCAGCACAAACCCCACCACTACCCAAACACCACGGCACTACCCTAAACCCTTAAACACTACCCACAGCACAACCGCCTCCACTACGCAAACATCACTGCACTAACCTAAACCCTAAAACCCACCCCCAGCACAAACCCCACTACTACCCAAACATCACTACACTACCCTAAATCCAAAAACACTATCCCAAGCACGACCCCCTACACTACACAAACACCACTGTACTACCCTAAACCCTACAACACTACCCCCAGCATAACACCCTTCACTACTCAAACACAACTACACTACCCTAAACCCCAAAACACTACTCCCAGCACGACCCCCTGCACTACCCAAACACCACTGTGCTACCCTAAACCCTAAAACAGGACCCCCTACTCTACACAAACACCCCTGCACTAACCTAAACCATAAAAAACCTACTCCCAGCATGACTGCCTACACTACACAAACACCACGGCACTACCCTAAACCCTAAAACACGACCCCCTACACTACACAAACACCATTGCACTACACTAAACCCTAAAATACTACCCCCAGCACTACCCCTACACTACCCAAGCACGACTGTACTACACTAAACCCTAAAATACTACCCCAGCACAACCCCAACACTACACAAACACCACTGCACTACCCTAAACCCTAAAAGACTACCCACAGCATGACCCCCTTCACTACCCAAGCACGACTGTACTACCCTAAACCCTAAAATACTACCCCAGCACTACCACCTACACTACCCAAATACCACTGCACTACCTTAAACACTAAAACAGGACCCCCTACTCTACACAAATAACACTGCACTACCCTAAACCCTAAAACACTACCCCCAGCACGACCCCCTTCACTACACAAACACCATTGCACTGCACTGCCCTAAACCCAAAATCACTACCCCCAACACGAGCCCCTACACTACACAAACACCACTGCACTACACTAAACTCTAAAGCACTACCCTAGCACAATCCCCTACACCACTCAAACACCACTGCACTACCCTAAACCCTAAAACACTACCCCCAGCACAACCCCTACACTAGACAAACACCACTGCACTACCCTAAACCCTATAACACTACCACCAGCACAACCCCCTACACTACCCAAACACCACTGCACTGCCCTAAACCCTACAACACTACCCCCCAGCACTACCCCTACACTACACAAACAACACTAAACTACCCTAAAACACTACCCCCAGAACTACCCCCAATACTACACAAACACCACTGCACTACCCTAAACCCTAAAACACTACTCCAGCAGTACCCCCTATAGTACACAAACACCACTGCACTACCCTAAACCATAAAACACTACCCCCAGCATGACCGCCTATACTACACAAACACCCGGCACTACCCTAAAACATTACCCCCAGCTTGTGACTCTACACTACACAAACACTACTGCACTACCCTACTGCACTACCCTAAACCCTAAAACACTACCCCCAGCATGACCCCTTCACTACACAAACACCACTGCACTGCACTGCCCTAAACCCGAAAACACTACCCCCAACACGACCCCCTACACTACTCAGACACCACTGCACTACTCTAAACCCTAAAACACTACATCCAGGAAGACCCCCTACAGTAGACAAACACCACCGCACTAGCCTAAACCCTAAAACACGACCCCCAGCATGACCACCTACACTACCCAAACACCACTGCACTACCCTACACCCTTAAACACTACCCCCAGCACAACCCCCTCCACTACCCAAACATCACTGTACTACCCTAAACCCTAAAACACTATCCTCAACACTACCCCCTACACTACCCAAACACCACTGTATTACCCTAAACCCTAAAACACTACCCCCAGCACGACCCCCTACACTACCCAAACATAACTGCACTCACCTAAGCCCTGAAACACTACCACTGGCACGACTCCCTACACTACCCAAACACCACTGCATTACCCTAAACGCTAAATCTACATCCAGCACAACCTCTGCACTACACAAACACCACTGCACAACCGTAAACCCTAAAACACTACCCCCAGCACAGCCCCCTACACTAGACAAACACCAGTGCACTACCCTAAAACACTACCCACAGCACGACCCCCTTCACTACACAAACACCACTGCACTACCCTAAACCCTAAAACACTACTCCAGCAGTACACCCTACAGTACACAAACACCACTGCACTACCCTAAACCCTAAAACACTACCCCCAGCATGACCGCCTATACTACACAAACACCCGGCACTACCCTAAACCCTAAAACATTACCCCCAGCTTGTCACTCTACACTACACAAACACTACTGCACTACCCTACTGCACTACCCTAAACCCTAAAACACTACCCCCAGCATGAACCCCTACACTACCCAAACACCACTGCACTACCCAAAACCTTAAAACACTACCCCAGCACGACCCACTGCACTACCCAAACACCACTGTACTACCCTAAACCCTAACACACTACCCCCAGCACGACCCCTTCACTACACAAACACCACTGCACTGCACTGCCCTAAACCCGAAAACACTACCCCCAACACGACCCCCTACACTACTCAGACACCACTGCACTACTCTAAACCCTAAAACACTACATCCAGGAAGACCCCCTACAGTAGACAAACACCACCGCACTAGCCTAAACCCTAAAACACGACCCCCAGCACGACCACCTACACTACCCAAACACCACTGCACTACCCTACACCCTTAAACACTACCCCCAACACAACCCCCTCCACTACCCAAACATCACTGTACTACCCTAAACCCTAAAACACTATCCTCAACACTACCCCCTACACTACCCAAACACCACTGTATTACCCTAAACCCTAAAACACTACCCCCAGCATGACCCCCTACACTACCCAAACATAACTGCACTCACCTAAGCCCTGAAACACTACCACTGGCACGACTCCCTACACTACCCAAACACCACTGCATTACCCTAAACGCTAAATCTACATCGAGCACAACCCCCTGCACTACACAAACACCACTGCACAACCGTAAACCCTAAAACACTACCCCCAGCACAACCCCCTACACTAGACAAACACCACTGCACTACCCTAAAACACTACCCACAGCACGACCCCCTTCACTACCCAAACACGACTGCACCACCCTAAACCCTAAAATACTACCCCAGCACAACCCCCAACACTACCCAAATACCACTGTACTACCCTAAACACTAAAACACGACCCCTATACTACACAAATACCACTGCACTACCCTAAACCCTAAAACACGACCCCCTACACTACACAAACACCACTGCACTATCCTAAACCTTTAAACACTACCCCCAGTACACCCACTCCACTACCCAAACACCACTGCAATACTCTAAACCCTAAAACACTACCCCAAGCATGACCCCCTACACTACACAAACACCACTGTACTACCTTAAAGCCTAGAACACTACCCCCAGCAGGACCCTCTTCACTACTCAAACACAACTGCATTACCCTAAACCCAAAAACACTACTCCATGCATGACCCTCTACACTGCACAAACACCACGGTACTACCTTAAAGCCTAAAACACTACCCCCAGCAGGACCCTCTTCACTACTCAAACACAACTGCATTACCCTAAACCGAAAAACACTACCCCCATCATGACACCCTACACTACCCAAACACCACTGCTCTACACTAAACCCAAAACACTACCCCCGGCACGACCCAATACACTACACAAACTTCACTGCACTACCCTAAACCCTAAAACACTACCCCTACACTACACAAACAAGACTGCACTGCCCTAAACCCTAAAACACTACCCCCAGCACGACCCCCTACACTACACAAACAGCACTGCACTACCATAAACAATAAAAAACACTACCCCAGCACTACCACCTACTTTACCCTAACACCACTGCACTACCCTAAACCCTAAAACACTAACCCCAGCACAACCACCTACACTACACAAACGCCACTGCACTACCCTAAACGCTCAAAGACTACCCCCAGCACGACCCCCAACACTACCCAAACACCACTGCACTACCCTAAACCCTAAACCACTACCCCCAGCACGATCCCCACAGTATACGAACACCACTGCACTACCCTAAAACCTTAAACACAACCCCTACACTACACAAACAACACTGCACTACCCTCACCCCTAAAACGCTACCCCTAGCACTACGCCCTACACTACCCAAACACCACTGCACTACCCTAAACACTAAAACACTATCCCCAGCACTATCCTCTACACTACCCAAACACCACTGCACTACCCTAAACCCTAAAACACTACCACCAGCATTACCCCCTACACTACACAAACACCACAGCACTACCCTAAACCATAAAACACTACCCCAGCAGGACCCCCTTCACTACTCAAACACAACTGCACTACCCTAAACCCAAAAACACTACCCACAGCACGACCTTCTATACCACCCAAACACCACTGCTCTACCCTAAAACCCAAAACACAACCCCCTACACTACACAAACTCCACTGCACTACACTAAACCCTAAAACACTACCCCCAGCATCACCACCTACACTACAAAAAACACCACAGCACTACCCTAAACCCAAAAACACTACCCCCAGGAAAAACCCCTACACTACCGAAACACCACTGCACTACCCTAAACCCTAAAACACGACCCCCTACACTACAAAAACACTACTGCACTACCCTAAACCCTAAAACACTACACCTAGCACGACACCCTACACTACCCAAATACCACAGCACTACCATAAACCCTACATCTACCCCAGCACAACACCATACACTGCACAAACACCACTGCACTACCCTAAACCCTAAAACACTACCCCCAGCACGACCCCCTACACTATACAAACACCACTGCACTACCCTAAACCATGAAACACTATGCCTAGCACGACCCCCTACACTACCCAAACACCACCGCACTACCCTAAACCCTAAAACACTACCCCCAGCACAACATCCTACACTACCCAAACACCACTGCACTACCCTAAACCCTAAAACACACCGCCCAGCATTACCCCTACACTACCCAAACAACACTACACTACCCTAAACCACTATCCCCAGAACTATCCCAATACTACACAAACAACACTGCACTACCCTAAACCCTAAAACACTACCCCCAGCAGTACCCCCTACACTACCCAAACACCACTGCACTTCCCTAAACCCTAAAACACTACCCCCAGGATGACCGCCTACACTACACAAACACCCGGCTCTACCCTAAACCCAAAAACACTGCCCCCAGCAGTACCCACTACACTGCCCAAACACAACTAGATTACCCTAAACCCTAAAACATTACTCCCAGCATGACCCCCTACACTACCTAAACACCACTACACTACCCTAAACCCTAAAACACTATGCACAGAACTACCCCTAATACTACAAAAACACCACTGCACAACCCTAAACCCTAAAACACTACCCCCAGCAGTACCCCCTACACCACACAAACACCATTGCACTACCCTAAACCCTAAAACACGACCCCCAACACGACCCCCTACACTACCCAAACACCACTGCACTACCGTATACCCTACATCGACCCCCAGCGTAACACCCTATACCACCCAAACACCACTGCTCTACCCTAAAACCCAAAACACAACCCCCTACACTACACAAACTCCACTGCACTACACTAAACTCTAAAACACTACCCCCAGCATCACCCTCTACACTACAAAAAACACCACAGCACTACCCTAAACCCAAAAACACTACCCCCAGGAAAAACCCCTACACTACCGAAACACCACTGCACTACCCTAAACCCTAAAACACGACCCCCTACACTACAAAAACACTACTGCACTACCCTAAACCCTAAAACACTACACCTAGCACGACACCCTACACTACCCAAATACCACAGCACTACCATAAACCCTACATCTACCCCAGCACAACACCATACACTGCACAAACACCACTGCACTACCCTAAACCCTAAAACACTACCCCCAGCACGACCCCCTACACTATACAAACACCACTGCACTACCCTAAACCATGAAACACTATGCCTAGCACGACCCCCTACACTACCCAAACACCACCGCACTACCCTAAACCCTAAAACACTACCCCCAGCACAACATCCTACACTACCCAAACACCACTGCACTACCCTAAACCCTAAAACACACCGCCCAGCATTACCCCTACACTACCCAAACAACACTACACTACCCTAAACCACTATCCCCAGAACTATCCCAATACTACACAAACAACACTGCACTACCCTAAACCCTAAAACACTACCCCCAGCAGTACCCCCTACACTACCCAAACACCACTGCACTTCCCTAAACCCTAAAACACTACCCCCAGGATGACCGCCTACACTACACAAACACCCGGCTCTACCCTAAACCCAAAAACACTGCCCCCAGCAGTACCCACTACACTGCCCAAACACAACTAGATTACCCTAAACCCTAAAACATTACTCCCAGCATGACCCCCTACACTACCTAAACACCACTACACTACCCTAAACCCTAAAACACTATGCACAGAACTACCCCTAATACTACAAAAACACCACTGCACAACCCTAAACCCTAAAACACTACCCCCAGCAGTACCCCCTACACCACACAAACACCATTGCACTACCCTAAACCCTAAAACACGACCCCCAACACGACCCCCTACACTACACAAACACCACTGCACTACCGTATACCCTACATCGACCCCCAGCATAACACCCTACACTACACAAACACCACTGCACTACACTAAACTCTAAAGCATTACCCTAGCACAATCCCCTACACCACTCAAACACCACTGTACTACCCTAAACCCTAAAACACTACCCCCAGCACAACCCCTACACTAGACAAACACCACTGCACTACCGTAAACCCTATAACACTACCACCAGCACAACCCCTACACTACACAAACAACACTAAACTACCCTAAAACACTACCCCCAGAACTACCCCCAATACTACACAAACACCACTGCACTACCCTAAACCCTAAAACACTACTCCAGCAGTACCCCCTATAGTACACAAACACCACTGCACTACCCTAAACCCTAAAACACTACCCCCAGCATGACCGCCTACACTACCCAAACACCACTGCACTACCCTACACCCTTAAACACTACCCCCAGCACAACCCCCTCCACTACCCAAACATCACTGTACTACCCTAAACCCTAAAACACTATCCTCAACACTACCCCCTACACTACCCAAACACCACTGTATTACCCTAAACCCTAAAACACTACCCCCAGCACGACCCCCTACACTACCCAAACATAACTGCACTCACCTAAGCCCTGAAACACTACCACTGGCACGACTCCCTACACTACCCAAACACCACTGCATTACCCTAAACGCTAAATCTACATCCAGCACAACCTCTGCACTACACAAACACCACTGCACAACCGTAAACCCTAAAACACTACCCCCAGCACAGCCCCCTACACTAGACAAACACCAGTGCACTACCCTAAAACACTACCCACAGCACGACCCCCTTCACTACACAAACACCACTGCACTACCCTAAACCCTAAAACACTACTCCAGCAGTACACCCTACAGTACACAAACACCACTGCACTACCCTAAACCCTAAAACACTACCCCCAGCATGACCGCCTATACTACACAAACACCCGGCACTACCCTAAACCCTAAAACATTACCCCCAGCTTGTCACTCTACACTACACAAACACTACTGCACTACCCTACTGCACTACCCTAAACCCTAAAACACTACCCCCAGCATGAACCCCTACACTACCCAAACACCACTGCACTACCCAAAACCTTAAAACACTACCCCAGCACGACCCACTGCACTACCCAAACACCACTGTACTACCCTAAACCCTAACACACTACCCCCAGCACGACCCCTTCACTACACAAACACCACTGCACTGCACTGCCCTAAACCCGAAAACACTACCCCCAACACGACCCCCTACACTACTCAGACACCACTGCACTACTCTAAACCCTAAAACACTACATCCAGGAAGACCCCCTACAGTAGACAAACACCACCGCACTAGCCTAAACCCTAAAACACGACCCCCAGCACGACCACCTACACTACCCAAACACCACTGCACTACCCTACACCCTTAAACACTACCCCCAACACAACCCCCTCCACTACCCAAACATCACTGTACTACCCTAAACCCTAAAACACTATCCTCAACACTACCCCCTACACTACCCAAACACCACTGTATTACCCTAAACCCTAAAACACTACCCCCAGCATGACCCCCTACACTACCCAAACATAACTGCACTCACCTAAGCCCTGAAACACTACCACTGGCACGACTCCCTACACTACCCAAACACCACTGCATTACCCTAAACGCTAAATCTACATCGAGCACAACCCCCTGCACTACACAAACACCACTGCACAACCGTAAACCCTAAAACACTACCCCCAGCACAACCCCCTACACTAGACAAACACCACTGCACTACCCTAAAACACTACCCACAGCACGACCCCCTTCACTACCCAAACACGACTGCACTACCCTAAACCCTAAAATACTACCCCAGCACAACCCCCAACACTACCCAAATACCACTGTACTACCCTAAACACTAAAACACGACCCCTATACTACACAAATACCACTGCACTACCCTAAACCCTAAAACACGACCCCCTACACTACACAAACACCACTGCACTATCCTAAACCTTTAAACACTACCCCCAGTACACCCACTCCACTACCCAAACACCACTGCAATACTCTAAACCCTAAAACACTACCCCAAGCATGACCCCCTACACTACACAAACACCACTGTACTACCTTAAAGCCTAGAACACTACCCCCAGCAGGACCCTCTTCACTACTCAAACACAACTGCATTACCCTAAACCCAAAAACACTACTCCATGCATGACCCTCTACACTGCACAAACACCACGGTACTACCTTAAAGCCTAAAACACTACCCCCAGCAGGACCCTCTTCACTACTCAAACACAACTGCATTACCCTAAACCGAAAAACACTACCCCCATCATGACACCCTACACTACCCAAACACCACTGCTCTACACTAAACCCAAAACACTACCCCCGGCACGACCCAATACACTACACAAACTTCACTGCACTACCCTAAACCCTAAAACACTACCCCTACACTACACAAACAAGACTGCACTGCCCTAAACCCTAAAACACTACCCCCAGCACGACCCCCTACACTACACAAACACCACTGCACTACCATAAACAATAAAAAACACTACCCCAGCACTACCACCTACTTTACCCTAACACCACTGCACTACCCTAAACCCTAAAACACTAACCCCAGCACAACCACCTACACTACACAAACGCCACTGCACTACCCTAAACGCTCAAAGACTACCCCCAGCACGACCCCCAACACTACCCAAACACCACTGCACTACCCTAAACCCTAAACCACTACCCCCAGCACGATCCCCACAGTATACGAACACCACTGCACTACCCTAAAACCTTAAACACAACCCCTACACTACACAAACAACACTGCACTACCCTCACCCCTAAAACGCTACCCCTAGCACTACGCCCTACACTACCCAAACACCACTGCACTACCCTAAACACTAAAACACTATCCCCAGCACTATCCTCTACACTACCCAAACACCACTGCACTACCCTAAACCCTAAAACACTACCACCAGCATTACCCCCTACACTACACAAACACCACAGCACTACCCTAAACCATAAAACACTACCCCAGCAGGACCCCCTTCACTACTCAAACACAACTGCACTACCCTAAACCCAAAAACACTACCCACAGCACGACCTTCTATACCACCCAAACACCACTGCTCTACCCTAAAACCCAAAACACAACCCCCTACACTACACAAACTCCACTGCACTACACTAAACCCTAAAACACTACCCCCAGCATCACCACCTACACTACAAAAAACACCACAGCACTACCCTAAACCCAAAAACACTACCCCCAGGAAAAACCCCTACACTACCGAAACACCACTGCACTACCCTAAACCCTAAAACACGACCCCCTACACTACAAAAACACTACTGCACTACCCTAAACCCTAAAACACTACACCTAGCACGACACCCTACACTACCCAAATACCACAGCACTACCATAAACCCTACATCTACCCCAGCACAACACCATACACTGCACAAACACCACTGCACTACCCTAAACCCTAAAACACTACCCCCAGCACGACCCCCTACACTATACAAACACCACTGCACTACCCTAAACCATGAAACACTATGCCTAGCACGACCCCCTACACTACCCAAACACCACCGCACTACCCTAAACCCTAAAACACTACCCCCAGCACAACATCCTACACTACCCAAACACCACTGCACTACCCTAAACCCTAAAACACACCGCCCAGCATTACCCCTACACTACCCAAACAACACTACACTACCCTAAACCACTATCCCCAGAACTATCCCAATACTACACAAACAACACTGCACTACCCTAAACCCTAAAACACTACCCCCAGCAGTACCCCCTACACTACCCAAACACCACTGCACTTCCCTAAACCCTAAAACACTACCCCCAGGATGACCGCCTACACTACACAAACACCCGGCTCTACCCTAAACCCAAAAACACTGCCCCCAGCAGTACCCACTACACTGCCCAAACACAACTAGATTACCCTAAACCCTAAAACATTACTCCCAGCATGACCCCCTACACTACCTAAACACCACTACACTACCCTAAACCCTAAAACACTATGCACAGAACTACCCCTAATACTACAAAAACACCACTGCACAACCCTAAACCCTAAAACACTACCCCCAGCAGTACCCCCTACACCACACAAACACCATTGCACTACCCTAAACCCTAAAACACGACCCCCAACACGACCCCCTACACTACCCAAACACCACTGCACTACCGTATACCCTACATCGACCCCCAGCGTAACACCCTATACCACCCAAACACCACTGCTCTACCCTAAAACCCAAAACACAACCCCCTACACTACACAAACTCCACTGCACTACACTAAACTCTAAAACACTACCCCCAGCATCACCCTCTACACTACAAAAAACACCACAGCACTACCCTAAACCCAAAAACACTACCCCCAGGAAAAACCCCTACACTACCGAAACACCACTGCACTACCCTAAACCCTAAAACACGACCCCCTACACTACAAAAACACTACTGCACTACCCTAAACCCTAAAACACTACACCTAGCACGACACCCTACACTACCCAAATACCACAGCACTACCATAAACCCTACATCTACCCCAGCACAACACCATACACTGCACAAACACCACTGCACTACCCTAAACCCTAAAACACTACCCCCAGCACGACCCCCTACACTATACAAACACCACTGCACTACCCTAAACCATGAAACACTATGCCTAGCACGACCCCCTACACTACCCAAACACCACCGCACTACCCTAAACCCTAAAACACTACCCCCAGCACAACATCCTACACTACCCAAACACCACTGCACTACCCTAAACCCTAAAACACACCGCCCAGCATTACCCCTACACTACCCAAACAACACTACACTACCCTAAACCACTATCCCCAGAACTATCCCAATACTACACAAACAACACTGCACTACCCTAAACCCTAAAACACTACCCCCAGCAGTACCCCCTACACTACCCAAACACCACTGCACTTCCCTAAACCCTAAAACACTACCCCCAGGATGACCGCCTACACTACACAAACACCCGGCTCTACCCTAAACCCAAAAACACTGCCCCCAGCAGTACCCACTACACTGCCCAAACACAACTAGATTACCCTAAACCCTAAAACATTACTCCCAGCATGACCCCCTACACTACCTAAACACCACTACACTACCCTAAACCCTAAAACACTATGCACAGAACTACCCCTAATACTACAAAAACACCACTGCACAACCCTAAACCCTAAAACACTACCCCCAGCAGTACCCCCTACACCACACAAACACCATTGCACTACCCTAAACCCTAAAACACGACCCCCAACACGACCCCCTACACTACACAAACACCACTGCACTACCGTATACCCTACATCGACCCCCAGCATAACACCCTACACTACACAAACACCACTGCACTACACTAAACTCTAAAGCATTACCCTAGCACAATCCCCTACACCACTCAAACACCACTGTACTACCCTAAACCCTAAAACACTACCCCCAGCACAACCCCTACACTAGACAAACACCACTGCACTACCGTAAACCCTATAACACTACCACCAGCACAACCCCTACACTACACAAACAACACTAAACTACCCTAAAACACTACCCCCAGAACTACCCCCAATACTACACAAACACCACTGCACTACCCTAAACCCTAAAACACTACTCCAGCAGTACCCCCTATAGTACACAAACACCACTGCACTACCCTAAACCCTAAAACACTACCCCCAGCATGACCGCCTATACTACACAAACACCCGGCACTACCCTAAACCCTAAAACATTACCCCCAGCATGTCACTCTACACTACACAAACGCTACTGCACTACCCTAAACCCTAAAACACTACCCCCAGCATGAACCCCTACACTACCCAAACACCACTGCACTACCCAAAACCTTAAAACACTACCCCCAGCACGACCCCTTCACTACACAAACACCACTGCACTGCACTGCCCTAAACCCGAAAACACTACCCCCAACACGACCCCCTACACTACTCAGACACCACTGCACTACTCTAAACCCTAAAACACTACATCCAGGAAGACCCCCTACAGTAGACAAACACCACCGCACTACCCTAAACCCTAAAACATGACCCCCAGCACGACCACCTACAATACCCAAACACCACTGTACTACCCTACACCCTTAAACACTACCCCCAGCACAACCCCCTCCACTACCCAAACATCACTGTTCTACCCTAAACCCTAAAACACTATCCTCAACACTACCCCCTACACTACCAAAACACCACTGTACTACCCTAAACCCTAAAACACTATCCTCAACACGACCCCCTACACTACCCAAACATAACTGCACTCACCTAAGCCCTGAAACACTACCACTGGCACGACTCCCTACACTACCCAAACACCACTACATTACCCTAAACCCTAAATCTACATCCAGCACAACCCCCTGCACTACACAAACACTATTGCACAACCGTAAACCCTAAAACACTACCCCCAGCACAACCCCCTACACTAGACAAACACCACTGCACTACCCTAAAACACTACCCACAGCACGATCCCCTTCACTACCCAAACACCACTGCACCACCCTAAACCCTAAAATACTACCCCAGCACAACCCCCAACACTACCCAAATACCACTGTACTACCCTAAACACTAAAACACGACCCCCTATACTACACAAATACCACTGCACTACCCTAAACCCTAAAACACGACACCCTACACTACACAAACACCACTGCAATACCCTAAACCCTAAAACACTACTCCAAGCATGACCCCCTACACTACACAAATACCACTGCACTACCCTAATCCCTTAAACACTACCCCCAGCACAACTCCCTCCACTACCCAAACATCACTGCGCTAACCTAAACCCTAAAACACTACCCCCAGCACAACCCCCAGCACTACTCAAACATCACTGCACAACGCTAAACCATGAAACACTACCACCGGCACGACTCCCTACACTACCCAAACACCACTGCATTACCCTAAACCCTAAATCTATGTCCAGCACAACCCCCTACTCTACACAAACAGCACTGCTCTACCGTAGACCCTAAAACACTACCCACAGCACGACCCCCTTCACTACACAAACACCACTACACTACCCTAAACCCTAAAACACTACCCCCAGCACTACCCCCTACACTACCCAAACACAACTGCACTACCCTAAACCCTAAAAGACTACCCCCAGCACAACCCCCTACACTACACAAACACCATTGCACTACCCTAAACCCTAAAACACTACCCCAGCACGAACCCCTATACTACACAAACACCATTGCACTACCCTAAACCCTTAAACACTACCCCCAGCATGAACCCCTACACTACACAAACACCACTGTACTACCCTAAACCCTAAAACACTACCCCAAGCACGACCCCCTACACTACACAAAAACCACTGTACTACCCTAAACCGTACAACACTACCCCCAGCACGACCCCCTTCACTACCCAAACACAACAGCACTTCCCTAAACCTAAAAACACTAACCCCAGCACGACCACCTACACTACCCAAATACCACTGCACTACTCTAAACCCTAAAACATAACCCCCTACACTACACAAACACCACTGCACTACCCTAAACCCTTAAACACTACCCCAGCACACACCCCTACACTACACAAACACCACAGCACTACCCTAAACCCTTAAACACTACCCACAGCACAACCTACTCCACTACCCAAACATCACTGCACTAACCTAAACCCTAAAACCCACCCCCAGCACAAACCCCACCACTACCCAAACATCACTGCACTACCCTAAACCCAAAAACACTATCCCAAGCACGACCCCCTACACTACACAAACACCACTGTACTACCCTAAACTCTACAACACTACCCCCAGCATAACACCCTTCACTACTCAAACACAACTACACTACCCTAAACCCCAAAACACTACCCCCAGCACGACCCCCTGCAGTACCCAAACACCACTGTGCTACCCTAAACCCTAAAACAGGACCCCCTACTCTACACAAACACCCCTGCACTAACCTAAACCATAAAAAACCTACCCCCAGCATGACCGCCTACACTACACAAACACCACGGCACAACCCTAAACCCTAAAACACGACCCCCTACACTACACAAACACCACTGCACTACACTAAACCCTAAAATACTACCCCCAGCACAACCCCCTCCATTACCCAATCACCACTGCACTACTCTAAACCATAAAACACTACCCCCAGCACGACCCCCTACACTACACAAACACCAATGCACTACCCTAAACACTTAAACACTACCCCCAGCACAACTGCCTCCACTACCCAAACATCACTGCACTAACCTAAACCCTAAAACACTACCCCAGCACAACCCCCTCCACTACACAGACACCACTGCACTACCCTAAACCCTAAAACACTACCCCTAGCACCGCCCCCTACTCTACCCAAACACCACTGCATGACCCTAAACCCTAAAACACTACCCCAGCACTACCAACTACCCTACCCAAACACCACTGCATGACTCAAAACTGTAAAACACTACCCTCAGCACGACCCCCTACACTACACAAACACCAATGCACTACCCTAAACACTTAAACACTACCCCCAGCACAACTGCCTCCACTACCCAAACACCACTGCACTACTCTAAACTATAAAACACTACCCCCAGCACGACCCCCTACACTACACAAACACCAATGCACTACCCTAAACACTTAAATACTACCCCCAGCACAACTGCCTCCACTACCCAAACATCACTGCACTTACCTAAACCCTAAAACACTACCCCCAGCACAACCCCCTCCACTACACAGACACCACTGCACTACCCTAAACCCTAAAACACTACCCCTAGCACCACACCCTACTCTACCCAAACACCACTGTTTCACCCTTAACCCTACAACACTATCCTCAACACTACCCCCTACACTACCCAATCACCACTGTACTACCCTAAACCCTAAAACACTATCCTCAACACAACCCCCTACACTACCCAAACATAACTGCACTCACCAAAGCCCTGAAACACTACCACTGGCACGACTCCCTACACTACCCAAACACCACTGCATTACCCTAAACCCTAAATCTACATCCAGCACAACCCCCTGCACTACACAAACACTACTGCACAACCGTAAACCCTAAAACACTACCCCCAGCACAACCCCCTACACTAGACAAACACCACTGCACTACCCTAAAACACTACCCACAGCACGACCCCCTTCACTACCCAAACACCACTGCACTGCCCTAAACCCTAAAATACTACCCCAGCACAACCCCCAACACTACCCAAATACCACTGTACTACCCTAAACACTAAAACACGACCCCTATACTACACAAATACCACTGCACTACCCTAAACCCTAAAACACGACCCCCTACACTACACAAACACCACTGCACTATCCTCAACCTTTAAACACTACCCCCAGCACACCCTCTCCACTACCCAAATACCACTGCAATACCCTACACCCTAAAACACTACTCTAAGCATGACCCCCTACACTACACAAACACCACTGCACTACCCTAATCCCTTAAACACTACCCCCAGCACAACCCCCTCCACTACCCAAACATCACTGCGCTAACCTAAACCCTAAAACACTACCCCCAGCACAACCCCCAGCACTACTCAAACATCACTGCACTACCCTAAACCATGAAACACTACCACCGGCACGACTCCCTACACTACCCAAACACCACTGCATTACCCTAAACCCTAAATCTATGTCCAGCACAACCCCCTACTCTACACAAACAGCATTGCTCTACCGTTGACCCTAAAACACTACCCACAGCACGATCCCCTTCACTACACAAACACCACTGCACTACCCTAAACCCTAAAACACTATCCCCAGCACTACCCCCTACACTACCCAAACACGACTGCACTACCCTAAACCCTAAAAGACTACCCCCAGCACAACCCCCTACACTACACAAACACGGTTGCACTACCCTAAACCCTAAAACACTACCCCAGCACGAACCCCTATACTACACAAACACCATTGCACTACCCTAAACCCTTAAACATTACCCCCAGCATGAACCCCTACACTACACAAACACCATTGTACTACCCTAAACCCTAAAACACTACCCCAAGCACAACCCCCTACACTACACATAAACCACTGTACTACCCTAAACCGTACAACACTACCCCCAGCACGACCCCCTTCACTACCCAAACACAACAGCACTTCCCTAAACCCAAAAACACTAACCCCAGCACGACCACCTACATTACCCAAATACCACTGCACTACTCTAAACCCTAAAACACAACCCCCTACACTACACAAACACCACTGCACTACCCTAAACCCTTAAACACTACCCCAGCACACCGCCTTCATTACCCAAAAACCACTGCACTACCCTAAACCCTAACACACTACCCCAAGCACGACCCCCTACACCACACAAACACCACAGCACTACCCTAAACCCTTAAACACTACCCACAGCACAACCTACTCCACTACCCAAACATCACTGCACTAACCTAAACCCTAAAACCCACCCCCAGCACAAACCCCACCACTACCCAAACATCACTGCACTACCCTAAACCCAAAAACACTATCCCAAGCATGACCCCCTACACTACACAAACACCACTGTACTACCCTAAACCCTACAACACTACCCACAGCATAACACCCTTCACTACTCAAACACAACTACACTACCCTAAACCCCAAAACACTACCCCCAGCACGAGCCCCTGCACTACCCAAACACCACTGTGCTACCCTAAACCCTAAAACAGGACCCCCTACTCTACACAAACACCCCTGCACTAACCTAAACCATAAAAAACCTACCCCCAGCATGACCGCCTACACTACACAAACACCACGGCACTACCCTAAACCCTAAAACACGACCCCCTACACTACACAAACACCACTGCACTACACTAAACCTAAAATACTACCCCCAGCACAACCCCCTCCACTACCCAAACACCACTGCACTACTCTAAACCATAAAACACTACCCCCAGCACGACCCCCTACACTACACAAACACCAATGCACTACCCTAAACACTTAAACACTACCCCCAGCACAACTGCCTCCACTACCCAAACATCACTGCACTAACCTAAACCCTAAAACACTACCCCCAGCACAACGCCCTCCACTACAGACACCACTGCACTACCCTAAACCCTAAAACACTACCAATAGCACCCCCCCTACTCTACCCAAACACCACTGCACGACCCTAAACCCTAAAACACTACCCCAGCACTACCCACTACCCTACCCAAACACCACTGCATGACTCAAAACTGTAAAACACTACCCTCAGCATGACCCTAAAACACGACCCCTACACTACACAAACACCAATGCACTACCCTAAACACTTAAACACTACCCCCAGCACAACTGCACTACTCTAAACCATAAAACACTACCCCCAGCACGACCCCCTACACTACACAAACACCAATGCAGTACCCTAAACACTTAAACACTATCCCTAGCACCACCCCCTACTCTACCCAAACACCACTGCACTACCCTAAACCCTGAAACACAACCCCCAGCACGACCACCTACACTACCCAAACACCACTGCACTACCCTAAACCCTAAAACACTACCCCCAGCACGACCCCTACACTACCCAAACATAACTGCACTCACCTAAACCCTGAAACACTACCAGCGGCACGACTCAGTACACTACCCGAACACCACTGCATTACCCTAAACCCTAAATCTACGTCCAGCACAACCCCCTACACTACACAAACACCACGGTACTACCCTTAACAACTACCCCCAGCACAACCCCCTCCACTACCAAAACATCACTGTACTACCCTAAACCCTAAAACACTATCCCCAACACTACCCCCTACACTACCCAAACACCACTGCACTACCCTAAACCCTAAAACACAACCCCCAGCATGACACCCTACACCACCCAAACACCACTGTATTACCCTAAACCCTAAATCTACGTCCAGCACAACCCCCTGCACTACACAAACACCAATGCACAACCGTAAACCCTAAAACACTACCCACAGCATGACCGCTTCACTACACAAACACCACTGCACTACACTAAACCCTAAAATACTACCCCAGCACAACCCCCTACACTACACAAACACCCCTGCACTACCCTAAACCCTAAAACACTACCCACAGCACGACCCCCTTCACTACCCAAACACGACTGTACTACCATACACCCTAAAATACTACCCCAGCACAACCCCCTACACTACCCAAATACCACTGCACTACCCTAAAGACTAAAAAACGACCCCCTACACTACTCAAACACCACTGCACTACTCTAAACCATAAAATACTACATCCAGCAAGAAACCCTACAGTAGACAAACACCACTGCACTACCCTAAACCCTAAAACACGACCCCCAGCACGACCACCTACACTACACAAACACCACTGCACTACCCTACACCCTTAAACACTACCCCCAGCACAACCCCCTCCACTACCCAAACATCACTGTACTACCCTAATCCCTAAAACACAACCCCCAGCACGACCCCCTACACTACCCAAACATAACTGCACTCACCTAAACCCTGTAACACTACCACCGGTACGACTCCCTACCCTACCCAAACACCACTGCATTACCCTAAACCCTAAATCTACATCCAGCACAACCCCCTGCACTACACAAACACCACTGCACAACCGTAAACCCTAAAACACTACCCCCAGCACAACCCCCTACACTGCACAAACACCACTGCACTACCCTAAAACACTAGCCACAGCACGACCCCCTTCACTACCCAAACACGACTGCACTACCCTAAACCCTAAAATACTACCCAAGCACAACCCCCAACACTACCCAAATACCACTGCACTACCCTAAACACTAAAACACGACCTCCTATACTACACAAATACCACTGCACTACCCTAAACCCGAAAACACGACCCCCTACACTACACAAACACCACTGCACTATCCTAAACCTTTAAACACTACCCCCAGCACACCCTCTCCACTACCCAAACACCACTGCAATACCCTAAACCCTAAAACACTACCCCAAGCATGACCCCCTACACTACACAAACACCACTGTACTACCTTAAAGCCTAAAACACTACCCCCAGCAGGAACCTCTTCACTACTCAAACACAACTGCATTACCCTAAACCCAAAAACACTACTCCATGCATGACCCACTACACTACCCAAACACCACTGTACTACCTTAAAGCCTAAAACACCACCCCCAGCAGGACCCTCTTCACTACTCAAACACCCCTGCAATACCCTAAACCCTAAAACACTACCCCAAGCATGACCCCCTACACTACACAAACACCACTGCACTACCTTCAAGCCTAAAACACTACCCCCAGCAGGACCCTCTTCACTACTCAAACACAACTGCATTACCCTAAACCCCAAAACACTGCCCCCAGCATGACACCCTACACTACCCAAACACCACTGCTCTACACTAAACCCTAAAACACTACCCCCGGCACGACCCCCTACACTACACAAACTTCACTGCACTACCCTAAACCCTAAAACACTACCCCTACACTACACAAACACCACTGCACTACCCTGAACCCTAAAACACTACCCCCAGCACGACCCCCTACACTACACAAACACCACTGCACTACCATAAACAATAAAAACACTACCCCAGGACAACCACCTACTTTAACCAAACACCACTGCACTACCCTAAAACACTACCCCTACACTACACAAAGACCACTGCACTACCCTCAACCCTAAAACACTACCCCTAGCACTACGCCCTACACTACCCAAACACCACTGCACTACCCTAAACACTAAAACACTATCCCCAGCGCTATCCTCTACACTACCCAAACACCACTGCACTACCCTAAACCCTAAAACACTACCCCCAGCATTACCCCCTACACTACACAAACACCACAGCACTACCCTAAACCCTAAAACAGTACCACCAGCAGTACCCCCTACACTACCCAAACACAACTGCACTACCCTCAACCCTAAAACATTACCCCCAGCATGACCCCTACACTACACAAACACCACTGCACTACCATACTGTACTGCCCTAAAACCTAAACCACTACCCCCAGCATGACCGCCTAAACTACCCAAACCCCACTGCACTACCCTAAACCCTAAATCACTACCCCTAGCAGGACCCCCTTCACTACTCAAACACAACTGCACTACCCTAAACCCCAAAACACTACCCACAGCACGACCCCCTATACCACCCAAACACCACTGCTCTACCCTAAAACCTAAAACACAACCCCCTACACTACACAAACTCCACTGCACTACACTAAACCCTAAAACACTACCCCCAGCATCACCCCCTACACTACAAAAAACACCACTGCACTACCCTAAACCCAAAAACACTGCCCCCAGGAAAACCCCCTACACTACCGAAACACCACTACACTACCCTAAACCCTAAAACACGACCCCCTACACTACAAAAACACTACTGTACTACCCTAAACCCTAAAACACTATACCTAGCACGACATCCTACACTACCCAAATACCACAGCACTACCCTAAACCCTACATCTACCCCAGCACAACACCCTACACTGCACAAACACCACTGCACTACCCTAAACCCAAAAACACTACCCCCAGCAGGACCCTCTTCACTACTCAAACACAACTGCATTACCCTAAACCCAAAAACACTACCCCCAGCATGACACCCTACACTACCCAAACACCACTGCTCTACACTAAACCCTAAAACACTACCCCCGGCACGACCCCCTACACTACACAAACTTCACTGCACTACCCTAAACCCTAAAACACTACCCCTACACTACACAAACACCACTGCACTACCCTAAACCCTAAAACACTACCTCCAGCACGACCCCCTACACTATACAAACACCACTGCACTACCCTAAACCATAAAACACTTTGCCTAGCACGACCCCCTACACTACCCAAACACCACCGCACTACCCTACACCCTAAAACACTACCCCCAACACAATCCCCTACACTACCCAAACACTACTGCACTACCCTAAACCCTAAAACACTACGCCCAGCATTACCCCTACACTACCCAAATACCACTACACTACCCTAAACCACTACCCCCAGAACTATCCCAATACTACACAAACAACAATGCACTACCCTAAACCCTAAAACACTAACCCCAGCAGTACCCCCTACACAACCCAAACACCACTGCACTACCTTAAACCCTAAAACACTACCCCTACACTACACAAACACCACTGCACTACCCTAAACCCTAAAACACTACGCCCAGCACGACCCCCTACACTACACAAACACCACTGCACTACCTTAAACAATAAAAAACACTACCCCAGCACAACCACCTACTTTAACCAAACACCACTGCACTACCCTAAACCCTAAAACACTACCCCCAGCACAACCACCTACACTACACAAACACCACTGCACTACCCTAAACCCTCAAAGACTACCCACAACACGACCCCCAACACTACCCAAACACCACTGCACTACCCTAAACCCTAAACCACTACCCCAGCACGACCCCCACACTATACAAACACCACTGCACTACCCTAAAGCCTAAAACACTACCCCTACACTACACAAAGACCACTGCACTACCCTCAACCCTAAAACAGTACCCTAGCACTACGCCCTACACTACCCAAACACCACTGCACTACCCTAAACACTAAAACACTATCCCCAGCACTATCCTCTACACTACCCAAACACCACTGCACTACCCTAAACCCTAAAACACTACCCCCAGCATTACCCCCTACACTACACAAACACCACAGCACTACCCTAAACCCTAAAACAGTACCCCCAGCAGTACCCCCTACATTACCCAAACACAACTGCACTACCCTCAACCCTAAAAAACTACCCCCAGCATGACCCCTACACTACACAAACACCACTGCACTACCCTACTGTACTACCCTAAAACCTAAATCACTACCCCCAGCATGACCGCCTAAACTACCCAAACCCCACTGCACTACCCTAAACCCTAAATCACTACCCCTAGCAGGACCCCCTTCACTACTCAAACACAACTGCACTACCCTAAACCCAAAAACACTACCCACAGCACGACCCCCTATACCACCCAAACACCACTGCTCTACCCTAAAACCTAAAACACAACCCCCTACACTACACAAACTCCACTGCACTACACTGAACCCTAAAACACTACCCCCAGCATCACCCCCTACACTACAAAAAACACCACTGCACTACCCTAAACCCAAAAACACTGCCCCCAGGAAAACCCCCTACACTACCGAAACACCACTGCACTACCCTAAACCCTAAAACACGACCCCCTACACTACAAAAACCCTACTGTACTACCCTAAACCCTAAAACACAACACCTAGCACGACACCCTACACTACCCAAATACCACAGCACTACCCTAAACTCTACATCTACCCCAGCACAACACCCTACACTGCACAAACACCACTGCACTACCCTAAACCCTAAAACACTACCCCCAGCACAACACCCTACACTACAGAAATACTACTGCACTACCCTAAACCATAAAACACTACGCCCAGCATTACCCCTACACTACCCAAACACCACTACACTACCCTAAACCACTACCCCAGAACTATCCCAATACTACACAAACAACAATGCACTACCCTAAACCCTAAAACACTAACCCCAGCAGTACCCCCTACACAACCCAAACACCACTGCACTTCCCTAAACACTAAAACCCGACCCCCCCCATTGCCGCCTACACTACACAAACACCCGGCTCTACCCTAAACCCTAAAAAACTACCCCCAGCAGAACACACTCAACACTGTCTAAACACAACTAGATTACCCTAAACCCTAAAACATTACCCCCAGCCCGACCCCTACACTACCCAAACACCACTACACTACCCTACACCCTACAACACTACCCCAGCACGAACCCCTATGCTACACATACACCACTGCACTATCATAAACCCTAAAACACTACCCCCAGCACAAACCCCTGTACTACACAAACACCACTGCAATACCCTAAACCCTAAAACACTACCCCCAGCACGGCCCCCTTCACTACCCAAACACAACTGCACTATCCTACACCCAAAAACTCTTACACCAGCACGACCCCCTACACTACTCAAACACCACTGCACTACCCTAAACCCTAAAACACGACCCCCAGCATGACTCCCTACACTACACAATCACCACTGCACTACCCTAAACCCTAAAACACTACCCCCAGCATGACTCCCTACACTACACAATCACCACTGCACTACCCTAAACCCTAAAACACTACCCCTACACTACACAAACACCACTGCACTACCTTAATCCCTAATACACAACCCCCAACACGACCCTCTACACTACAAAAACACCACTGAACTACCCTAAACCGTTAAACACTACCCCCAGCATGTCCCCCTACACTACCCAAACATCACTGCACTACCCTAAACCCTAAAACACTACTCCCAGCACAACTCCCTACACTACACAAACACCACTGCACTACCCTGAACCCTACATCTACCTCCAGCACAACCCCCTACACTGCACAATCACTGCACCACACTAAACCCTAAAACACAACCCCCAGCACGACACCCTTCACTACACAAACACCACTGCACTGCCTTAAACCCTAAAACACTACCCCCAGCACGACCCCTACACTACACAAACACCTATGGACTACCCTAAATCCTAAATCTACCCCCAGCATGACCCCTACACTGCACAGACACCACTGCACTATCCATAACCCTAAAAGACTACTCCGTGCATGACCCCCTACACTACACAAACACCACTGTACTGACCTAAACCCTAAAACACTACCCCCAGCAGGACCCCTTCACCACCCAAACACCACTGCTCTACCCTAAACCCTAAAACACGACCCCCTACACTAAATAACTCCACTGCACTACAATAAACCCTAAAACACTACCCCCAGCATGACCCCTACACTACACAAACACTACTGCACTTCCGTAAAACCCTAAAATACTACCCAGCACTACCCCTACTTTACCCAAACACCACTGCACTACCCTAAACCCTCAAACACGACCCCTAGCACGACCCCCTACACTACCCAAACACCACTGTACTACCCTAAACCACTACCCCCAGCATGACACCCCAAACTACACAAACACCACTGCCCCACCCTAAACACTAAACCACTACCCCTAGACTACACAAACACCACTGCACTACCCTCAACCCTAAAACACTATCCCAGCACTACACCCTACACTACCCAAACACCACTGCACTACCCTAAACCCTAAACACTATCCCCAGCACTACCCCTACACTACCCAAACACCTCTGCACAACCCTAAACTCTAAAACCCTACCCCCAGCATGACCCCCTACACTACTCAAACACCACAGCACTACCCTAAAACCTAAAACACTACCCCTACACTACACAAATACCACTGCATTAACCTCAATCCTAAAACACTACCCCTAGCACTATGCCCTACACTACCCAAACGCCAATGCACTACCCTAAACCTTAAAACACTATCCCCATCACTACCCCCTACACTACCCAAACACCATTGCACTACCCTAATCCTTAAAACACTACCCCCAGCATTACCCACTACACTATCCAAACACAACTGCACTACCCTAAACCCTAAAACACTTTCACCAGCATGACCCCCTACACTACCCAAACCCCACTGAACTACCCTAAACCCTAAAACACTATACCAGCACGAACCCCTGCACTACACATACACCACTGCACTATCCTAAACCCTAAAACACTACCCCCAGCATGACCCCCTACACTACACAAACACCACAGCACTACCCTAAACCCTAAAACACTACCCCCAGCAGTACCCACTACACTATCCAAACACAACTGCACTACCCTAAACCCTAAAACACTACCACCAGCATGACCCCCTACACTACCCAAACCCCACTGCACTACTCTAAACCCTAAAACACCACACCCAGCAGGACCCCCTTCACTACTCAAACACAACTGCAGTACCCTAAACCCCAAAACATTACCCCCAGCATGGCCCCCTACACCACCCAAATACCACTGCTCTACCATAAACCCTATAACTCAACCCCCTACACTACACAAACTACACTGCACTACACTAAACCCTAAAACACTACCCCCAACACGACCCCCTACACTACCCAAATTCCACTGCACTACCCAAAACCCTAAAAGACTTCTCCCTGCACGACCCCCTACACTACCCAAACACCACTGCACTACCCTAAACCCTAAATCAACCCACTGGTATGACCCCCTACACTACAAAAACACCACTGCTCTACACTAAACCCTAAAACACTACCCCCAGCATGACCCCTTACACTACCCGAACACCACTGCACCACCATAAACCCTGAAACCCTACCCGCGGCATAACCCCCTACACTATCTAAACACCACTGCACTACCCTAAACCCTAAAACACTATCCCCAGCACTACCCCAACACTACTCAAACACCACTGCACAACCCTAAACTCTAAAACACTACCCCCAGCATGACCCCCTACATTACTCAAACACCACAGCACTACCCCAAACCCTAAAACACTACCCCCAGCAGTACCCCCTACACTACCCAAACACAACTGCACTACCCTAAACCCTAAAACACTACCCCTAGCACGACCCCCTACACTACCCAAACACCACCGCACTACCCTACACCCTAAAACACTACCCCCAACACAATCCCCTACACTACCCAAACACTACTGCACTACCCTAAACCCTAAAACACTACGCCCAGCATTACCCCTACAATACCCAAACACCACTACACTACCCTAAACCACTACCCCCAGAACTATCCCAATACTACACAAACAACAATGCACTACCCTAAACCCTAAAACACTAACCCCAGCAGTACCCCCTACACAACCCAAACACCACTGCACTACCTTAAACCCTAAAACACTACCCCTACACTACACAAACACCACTGCACTACCCTAAACCCTAAAACACTACCCCCAGCACGACCCCCTACACTACACAAACACCACTGCACTACCTTAAACAATAAAAAACACTACCCCAGCACAACCACCTACTTTAACCAAACACCACTGCACTACCCTAAACCCTAAAACACTACCCCCAGCACAACCACCTACACTACACAAACACCACTGCACTACCCTAAACCCTCAAAGACTACCCACAACACGACCCCCAACACTACCCAAACACCACTGCACTACCCTAAACCCTAAACCACTACCCCAGCACGACCCCCACACTATACAAACACCACTGCACTACCCTAAAGCCTAAAACACTACCCCTACACTACACAAAGACCACTGCACTACCCTCAACCCTAAAACAGTACCCCTAGCACTACGCCCTACACTACCCAAACACCACTGCACTACCCTAAACACTAAAACACTATCCCCAGCACTATCCTCTACACTACCCAAACACCACTGCACTACCCTAAACCCTAAAACACTACCCCCAGCATTACCCCCTACACTACACAAACACCACAGCACTACCCTAAACCCTAAAACAGTACCCCAAGCAGTACCCCCTACATTACCCAAACACAACTGCACTACCCTCAACCCTAAAAAACTACCCCCAGCATGACCCCTACACTACACAAACACCACTGCACTACCCTACTGTACTACCCTAAAACCTAAATCACTACCCCCAGCATGACCGCCTAAACTACCCAAACCCCACTGCACTACCCTAAACCCTAAATCACTACCCCTAGCAGGACCCCCTTCACTACTCAAACACAACTGCACTACCCTAAACCCAAAAACACTGCCCCCAGGAAAACCCCCTACACTACCGAAACACCACTGCACTACCCTAAACCCTAAAACACGACCCCCTACACTACAAAAACCCTACTGTACTACCCTAAACCCTAAAACACAACACCTAGCACGACACCCTACACTACCCAAATACCACAGCACTACCCTAAACCCTACATCTACCCCAGCACAACACCCTACACTGCACAAACACCACTGCACTACCCTAAACCCTAAAACACTACCCCCAGCACAACCCCCTACACTACCGAAATACTACTGCACTACCCTAAACCATAAAATACTACGCCCAGCATTACCCCTACACTACCCAAACACCACTACACTACCCTAAACCACTACCCCAGAACTATCGCAATACTACACAAACAACAATGCACTACCCTAAACCCTAAAACACTAACCCCAGCAGTACCCCCTACACAACCCAAACACCACTGCACTTCCCTAAACACTAAAACCCGACCCCCCCCATTGCCGCCTACACTACACAAACACCCGGCTCTACCCTAAACCCTAAAAAACTACCCCCAGCAGAACACACTCAACACTGTCTAAACACAACTAGATTACCCTAAACCCTAAAACATTACCCCCAGCCCGACCCCTACACTACCCAAACACCACTACACTACCCTACACCCTAAAACACTACCCCAGCACGAACCCCTATGCTACACATACACCACTGCACTATCATAAACCCTAAAACACTAGCCCCAGCACAAACCCCTGTACTACACAAACACCACTGCAATACCCTAAACCCTAAAACACTACCCCCAGCACGGCCCCCTTCACTACCCAAACACAACTGCACTATCCTACACCCAAAAACTCTTACACCAGCACGACCCCCTACACTACTCAAACACCACTGCACTACCCTAAACCCTAAAAACACGACCCCCAGCATGACTCCCTACACTACACAATCACCACTGCACTACCCTAAACCCTAAAACACTACCCCCAGCATGACTCCCTACACTACACAATCACCACTGCACTACCCTAAACCCTAAAACACTACCCCTACACTACACAAACACCACTGCACTACCTTAATCCCTAATACACAACCCCCAACACGACCCTCTACACTACAAAAACACCACTGAACTACCCTAAACCGTTAAACACTACCCCCAGCATGTCCCCCTACACTACCCAAACATTACTGCACTACCCTAAACCCTAAAACACTACTCCCAGCACAACTCCCTACACTACACAAACACCACTGCACTACCCTGAACCCTACATCTACCTCCAGCACAACCCCCTACACTGCACAATCACTGCACCACACTAAACCCTAAAACACAACCCCCAGCACGACACCCTTCACTACACAAACACCACTGCACTGCCTTAAACCCTAAAACACTACCCCCAGCACGACCCCTACACTACACAAACACCTATGGACTACCCTAAACCCTAAATCTACCCCCAGCATGACCCCTACACTGCACAGACACCACTGCACTATCCTTAACCCTAAAAGACTACTCCGTGCATGACCCCCTACACTACACAAACACCACTGTACTGACCTAAACCCTAAAACACTACCCCCAGCAGGACCCCTACACCACCCAAACACCACTGCTCTACCCTAAACCCTAAAACACGACCTCCTACACTAAATAACTCCACTGCACTACAATAAACCCTAAAACATTACCCCCGGCATGACCCCCTACACTACACAAAACCACTGCACTACCCTAAACCCTAAAACACTACCCCCTGTATGACCCCTACACTACACAAACACTACTGCACTTCCGTAAAACCCTAAAATACTACCCCAGCACTACCCCTACTTTACCCAAACACCACTGCACTACCCTAAACCCTCAAACACGACCCCTAGCATGACCCCCTACACTACCCAAACACCACTGTACTACCCTAAACCACTACCCCCAGCATGACACCCCACACTACACAAACACCACTGCCCCACCCTAAACACTAAACCACTACCCCTAGACTACACAAACACCACTGCACTACCCTCAACCCTAAAACACTATCCCAGCACTACACCCTACACTACCCAAACACCACTGCACTACCCTAAACCCTAAAACACTATCCCCAGCACTACCCCTACACTACCCAAACACCACTGCACAACCCTAAACTCTAAAACCCTACCCCCAGCATGACCCCCTACACTACTCAAACACCACAGCACTACCCTAAAACCTAAAACACTACCCCTACACTACACAAATACCACTGCATTAACCTCAATCCTAAAACACTACCCCTAGCACTATGCCCTACACTACCCAAACGCCAATGCACTACCCTAAACCCTAAAACACTATCCCCATCACTACCCCCTACACTACCCAAACACCACTGCACTACCCTAAACCTTAAAACACTACCCCCAGCATTACCCACTACACTATCCAAACACAACTGCACTACCCTAAACCCTAAAACACTACCACCAGCATGACCCCCTACACTACCCAAACCCCACTGCACTACCCTAAACCCTAAAACACTACACCAGCACGAACCCCTGCACTACACATACACCACTGCATTATCCTAAACCCTAAAACACTACCCCCAGCATGACCCCCTACACTACACAAACACCACAGCACTACCCTAAACCCTAAAACACTACCCCCAGCAGTACCCACTACACTATCCAAACACAACTGCACTACCCTAAACCCTAAAACACTACCACCAGCATGACCCCCTACACTACCCAAACCCCACTGCACTACTCTAAACCCTAAAACACCACACCCAGCAGGACCCCCTTCACTACTCAAACACAACTGCAGTACCCTAAACCCCAAAACATTACCCCCAGCATGGCCCCCTACACCACCCAAATACCACTGCTCTACCATAAACCCTATAACACAACCCCCTACACTACACAAACTACACTGCACTACACTAAACCGTAAAACACTACCCCCAACACGACCCCCTACACTACCCAAATTCCACTGCACTACCCAAAACCCTAAAAGACTTCTCCCTGCACGACCCCCTACACTACCCAAACACCACTGCACTACCCTAAACCCTAAATCAACCCACTGGTATGACCCCCTACACTACAAAAACACCACTGCTCTACACTAAACCCTAAAACACTACCCCCAGCATGACCCCTTACACTACCCGAACACCACTGCACCACCATAAACCCTGAAACCCTACCCGCGGCATAACCCCCTACACTATCCAAACACCACTGCACTACCCTAAACCCTAAAACACTATCCCCAGCACTACCCCAACACTACTCAAACACCACTGCACAACCCTAAACTCTAAAACACTACCCCCAGCATGACCCCCTACACTACTCAAACACCACAGCACTACCCCAAACCCTAAAACACTACCCCCAGCAGTACCCCCTACACTACCCAAACACAACTGCACTACCCTAAACCCTAAAACACTACCACCAGCATGACCCCCTACACTACCCAAACCCCACTGCACTACTCTAAACCCTAAAACACCACACCCAGCATGACCCCCTTCACTACTCAAACACAACTGCAGTACCCTAAACCCCAAAACATTACCCCCAGCATGGCCCCCTACACCACCCAAATACCACTGCTCTACCATAAACCCTATAACACAACCCCCTACACTACACAAACTACACTGCACTACACTAAACCCTAAAACACTACCCCCAACACGACCCCTTACACTACCCAAATTCCACTGCACTACCCAAAACCCTAAAAGACTTCTCCCTGCACGACCCCCTACACTACCCAAACACCACTGCACTACCCTAAACCCTAAATCAACCCACTGGTATGACCCCCTACACTACAAAAACACCACTGCTCTACACTAAACCCTAAAACACTACCCCCAGCATGACCCCTTACACTACCCGAACACCACTGCACCACCATAAACCCTGAAACCCTACCCGCGGCATAACCCCCTACACTATCCAAACACCACTGCACTACCCTAAACCCTAAAACACTATCCCCAGCACTACCCCAACACTACTCAAACACCACTGCACAACCCTAAACTCTAAAACACTACCCCCAGCATGACCCCCTACATTACTCAAACACCACAGCACTACCCCAAACCCTAAAACACTACCCCCAGCAGTACCCCCTACACTACCCAAACACAACTGCACTACCCTAAACCCTAAAACACTACCCCTAGCACGACCCCCTACACTACCCAAACACCACCGCACTACCCTACACCCTAAAACACTACCCCCAACACAATCCCCTACACTACCCAAACACTACTGCACTACCCTAAACCCTAAAACACTACGCCCAGCATTACCCCTACACTACCCAAACACCACTACACTACCCTAAACCACTACCCCCAGAACTATCCCAATACTACACAAACAACAATGCACTACCCTAAACCCTAAAACACTAACCCCAGCAGTACCCCCTACACAACCCAAACACCACTGCACTACCTTAAACCCTAAAACACTACCCCTACACTACACAAACACCACTGCACTACCCTAAACCCTAAAACACTACCCCAGCACGACCCCCTACACTACACAAACACCACTGCACTACCTTAAACAATAAAAAACACTACCCCAGCACAACCACCTACTTTAACCAAACACCACTGCACTACCCTAAACCCTAAAACACTACCCCCAGCACAACCACCTACACTACACAAACACCACTGCACTACCCTAAACCCTCAAAGACTATCCACAACACGACCCCCAACACTACCCAAACACCACTGCACTACCCTAAACCCTAAACCACTACCCCAGCACGACCCCCACACTATACAAACACCACTGCACTACCCTAAAGCCTAAAACACTACCCCTACACTACACAAAGACCACTGCACTACCCTCAACCCTAAAACAGTACCCCTAGCACTACGCCCTACACTACCCAAACACCACTGCACTACCCTAAACACTAAAACACTATCCCCAGCACTATCCTCTACACTACCCAAACACCACTGCACTACCCTAAACCCTAAAACACTACCCCCAGCATTACCCCCTACACTACACAAACACCACAGCACTACCCTAAACCCTAAAAAAGTACCCCCAGCAGTACCCCCTACATTACCCAAACACAACTGCACTACCCTCAACCCTAAAAAACTACCCCCAGCATGACCCCTACACTACACAAACACCACTGCACTACCCTACTGTACTACCCTAAAACCTAAATCACTACCCCCAGCATGACCGCCTAAACTACCCAAACCCCACTGCACTACCCTAAACCCTAAATCACTACCCCTAGCAGGACCCCCTTCACTACTCAAACACAACTGCACTACCCTAAACCCAAAAACACTACCCACAGCACGACCCCCTATACCACCCAAACACCACTGCTCTACCCTAAAACCTAAAACACAACCCCCTACACTACACAAACTCCACTGCACTACACTGAACCCTAAAACACTACCCCCAGCATCACCCCCTACACTACAAAAAACACCACTGCACTACCCTAAACCCAAAAACACTGCCCCCAGGAAAACCCCCTACACTACCGAAACACCACTGCACTACCCTAAACCCTAAAACACGACCCCCTACACTACAAAAACCCTACTGTACTACCCTAAACCCTAAAACACAACACCTAGCACGACACCCTACACTACCCAAATACCACAGCACTACCCTAAACCCTACATCTACCCCAGCACAACACCCTACACTGCACAAACACCACTGCACTACCCTAAACCCTAAAACACTACCCCCAGCACAACCCCCTACACTACCGAAATACTACTGCACTACCCTAAACCATAAAACACTACGCCCAGCATTACCCCTACACTACCCAAACACCACTACACTACCCTAAACCACTACCCCAGAACTATCCCAATACTACACAAACAACAATGCACTACCCTAAACCCTAAAACACTACCCCTAGCAGGACCCCCTTCACTACTCAAACACAACTGCACTACCCTAAACCCAAAAACACTACCCACAGCACGACCCCCTATACCACCCAAACACCACTGCTCTACCCTAAAACCTAAAACACAACCCCCTACACTACACAAACTCCACTGCACTACACTGAACCCTAAAACACTACCCCCAGCATCACCCCCTACACTACAAAAAACACCACTGCACTACCCTAAACCCAAAAACACTGCCCCCAGGAAAACCCCCTACACTACCGAAACACCACTGCACTACCCTAAACCCTAAAACACGACCCCCTACACTACAAAAACCCTACTGTACTACCCTAAACCCTAAAACACAACACCTAGCAAGACACCCTACACTACCCAAATACCACAGCACTACCCTAAACCCTACATCTACCCCAGCACAACACCCTACACTGCACAAACACCACTGCACTACCCCCAGCACAACCCCCTACACTACCGAAATACTACTGCACTACCCTAAACCATAAAACACTACGCCCAGCATTACCCCTACACTACCCAAACACCACTACACCACCCTAAACCACTACCCCAGAACTATCCCAATACTACACAAACAACAATGCACTACCCTAAACCCTAAAACACTAACCCCAGCAGTACCCCCTACACAACCCAAACACCACTGCACTTCCCTAAACACTAAAACCCGACCCCCCCCATTGCCGCCTACACTACACAAACACCCGGCTCTACCCTAAACCCTAAAAAACTACCCCCAGCAGAACACACTCAACACTGTCTAAACACAACTAGATTACCCTAAACCCTAAAACATTACCCCCAGCCCGACCCCTACACTACCCAAACACCACTACACTACCCTACACCCTAAAACACTACCCCAGCACGAACCCCTATGCTACACATACACCACTGCACTATCATAAACCCTAAAACACTACCCCCAGCACAAACCCCTGTACTACACAAACACCACTGCAATACCCTAAACCCTAAAACACTACCCCCAGCACGGCCCCCTTCACTACCCAAACACAACTGCACTATCCTACACCCAAAAACTCTTACACCAGCACGACCCCCTACACTACTCAAACACCACTGCACTACCCTAAACCCTAAAACACGACCCCCAGCATGACTCCCTACACTACACAATCACCACTGCACTACCCTAAACCCTAAAACACTACCCCCAGCATGACTCCCTACACTACACAATCACCACTGCACTACCCTAAACCCTAAAACACTACCCCTACACTACACAAACACCACTGCACTACCTTAATCCCTAATACACAACCCCCAACACGACCATCTACACTACAAAAACACCACTGAACTACCCTAAACCGTTAAACACTACCCCCAGCATGTCCCCCTACACTACCCAAACATCACTGCACTACCCTAAACCCTAAAACACTACTCCCAGCACAACTCCCTACACTACACAACCACCACTGCACTACCCTGAACCCTACATCTACCTCCAGCACAACCCCCTACACTGCACAATCACTGCACCACACTAAACCCTAAAACACAACCCCCAGCACGACACCCTTCACTACACAAACACCACTGCACTGCCTTAAACCCTAAAACACTACCCCCAGCACGACCCCTACACTACACAAACACCTATGGACTACCCTAAACCCTAAATCTACCCCCAGCATGACCCCTACACTGCACAGACACCACTGCACTATCCATAACCCTAAAAGACTACTCCGTGCATGACCCCCTACACTACACAAACACCACTGTACTGACCTAAACCCTAAAACACTACCCCCAGCAGGACCCCTACACCACCCAAACACCACTGCTCTACCCTAAACCCTAAAACACGACCTCCTACACTAAATAACTCCACTGCACTACAATAAACCCTAAAACATTACCCCCGGCATGACCCCCTACACTACACAAAACCACTGCACTACCCTAAACCCTAAAACACTACCCCCAGCATGACCCCTACACTACACAAACACTACTGCACTTCCGTAAAACCCTAAAATACTATCCCAGCACTACCCCTACTTTACCCAAACACCACTGCACTACCCTAAACCCTCAAACACGACCCCTAGCACGACCCCCTACACTACCCAAACACCACTGTACTACCCTAAACCACTACCCCCAGCATGACACCCCACACTACACAAACACCACTGCCCCACCCTAAACACTAAACCACTACCCCTAGACTACACAAACACCACTGCACTACCCTCAACCCTAAAACACTATCCCAGCACTACACCCTACACTACCCAAACACCACTGCACTACCCTAAACCCTAAAACACTATCCCCAGCACTACCCCTACACTACCCAAACACCACTGCACAACCCTAAACTCTAAAACCCTACCCCCAGCATGACCCCCTACACTACTCAAACACCACAGCACTACCCTAAAACCTAAAACACTACCCCTACACTACACAAATACCACTGCATTAACCTCAATCCTAAAACACTACCCCTAGCACTATGCCCTACACTACCCAAACGCCAATGCACTACCCTAAACCCTAAAACACTATCCCCATCACTACCCCCTACACTACCCAAACACCACTGCACTACCCTAAACCTTAAAACACTACCCCCAGCATTACCCACTACACTATCCAAACACAACTGCACTACCCTAAACCCTAAAACACTACCACCAGCATTACCCACTACACTATCCAAACACAACTGCACTACCATAAACCCTAAAACACTACCACCAGCATGACCCCCTACACTACCCAAACCCCACTGCACTACCCTAAACCCTAAAACACTACACCAGCACGAACCCCTGCACTACACATACACCACTGCACTATCCTAAACCCTAAAACACTACCCCCAGCATGACCCCCTACACTACACAAACACCACAGCACTACCCTAAACCCTAAAACACTACCCCCAGCAGTACCCACTACACTATCCAAACACAACTGCACTACCCTAAACCCTAAAACACTACCACCAGCATGACCCCCTACACTACCCAAACCCCACTGCACTACTCTAAACCCTAAAACACCACACCCAGCAGGACCCCCTTCACTACTCAAACACAACTGCAGTACCCTAAACCCCAAAACATTACCCCCAGCATGGCCCCCTACACCACCCAAATACCACTGCTCTACCATAAACCCTATAACACAACCCCCTACACTACACAAACTACACTGCACTACACTAAACCCTAAAACACTACCCCCAACACGACCCCCTACACTACCCAAATTCCACTGCACTACCCAAAACCCTAAAAGACTTCTCCCTGCACGACCCCCTACACTACCCAAACACCACTGCACTACCCTAAACCCTAAATCAACCCACTGGTATGACCCCCTACACTACAAAAACACCACTGCTCTACACTAAACCCTAAAACACTACCCCCAGCATGACCCCTTACACTACCCGAACACCACTGCACCACCATAAACCCTGAAACCCTACCCGCGGCATAAACCCCTACACTATCCAAACACCACTGCACTACCCTAAACCCTAAAACACTATCCCCAGCACTACCCCAACACTACTCAAACACCACTGCACAACCCTAAACTCTAAAACACTACCCCCAGCATGACCCCCTACACTACTCAAACACCACAGCACTACCCCAAACCCTAAAACACTACCCCCAGCAGTACCCCCTACACTACCCAAACACAACTGCACTACCCTAAACCCTAAAAAACTACCCCCAGCATGACCCTCTACATTACAAAAACACCACTGCACTACCCTACTGTACTACCCTAAACCCTAAAACACTACCCCCAGCATGACCCCCTACACTACCCAAACAGCATGGCACTACCCTAAACCCTAAAACACTGCCCCCAGCACGACCCCCTGCACTAGCCAAACACCACTGCGGTTTCCTACACCCGAAAACTATCCCCATCATGCCCACTGCACTACCCAGACACCACTGCACTACCCTAAACCCTAAATCAACCCCCTGGTATGACCCCCTACACTACACAAACACTACTGCAATGCCCTTAAACTTAAAACACTAGCCCCAGCATGACCCACTAAACTTCCCAAACACCACTGCATTGGGCCTAAACCGTTAAACACTACCCCCAGCACGACCTCCTACACTACTCAAACACCACTACACCACCCCAAACCCTAAAACACTACTCCCAGCATGACTCCCTACACTACACAAACACGACTGCACTACCCTAAACCCTAAATCTACCTCCAGTACAACCCCCTACACTGCACAACCACTGCACTACCCTAAACCCTAAAACACTACCCCAGCATGACACCCTTCACTACACAGACACCACTGCACTGCCTTGAAACCTAAAACACTACCCCCAGCACGACCCCCTACACTACACAAACACCTCTGGACTAACCAAAACCCTAAATCTACCCCCAACATGACCCCTACAATACACAAACACCACTACATTAAACTTAACCCTAAAACACTACTCCGTGCATGACCCCCTACACTACACAAACACCACTGTACTGCCCTAAACCCTAAAACACTACCCCCAGCAGGACCCCTACACAACCCAAACACCACTGCTCTACCCTAAACCCTAAAACACGACCCCCTACATTACACAAACTCCACTGCACTACACTAAACCCTAAAACACAAACCGCAGCACAAACCCTACACTACCCAAACACCACTGCACTACCCAACACCCTAAAACACTACACCAGCACGAACCCCTGCACTACACATACACCACTGCACTATCCTAAACCCTAAAACACTACCCCCAGCATGACACCCTACACTACACAAACACCACTGCACTACCCTAAACCCTAAAACACTACCCCAGCACGACCCCATATACTACACGAACACCACTGTACTACCCTAAACCCTAAATCACTACCCCCAGCACGTCCCCCTTCACTACCCAAACACAACTGCACTATCCTAAACCCAAAAACACTAACACCAGCACGACCCCCTACACTACCCAAACACCACTTCTCTACCCTACACCCTAAAACACGACCCCCTACACTACCCAAACACCACTGCACTACCCTAAACCCTAAAACACTACCCCAGCACAACCCCCTACACTACACAACCACCACTGCACTACCCTAAACCCTAAAACACTACCCCCTACACTACACAAACACCATTGCACTACCCTAAACCCTAACACACAACCCCCAGCACGACCCCCTACACTACCCAAACATCACTGCACTACCCTAAACCCTAAAACACTACTCCCAGCACGACTCCCTACACTACACAAACAACACTGCACTACCCTAAACCCTAAATCTACCTCCAGTACAACCCCCTACACTGCACAACCACTGCACTACCGTAAACCCTAAAACACTACCCCCAGCACGACACCCTTCACTACACAAACACCACTGCACTGCCTTAAACCCTAAAACACTACCCCCTACACTACACAAACACCACTGCATTTCCCTAAACCCTAAAACACTACCCCCAGCACGACCCCCTACACTACACAACCACCTCTGCACTACCCTAATCCCTAAAACACTACCCCCTACACTACACAAACACCACTGCACTACCCTAAACCCTAACACACTACCCCCAGCACGACCCCCTACACTACACAAACACCACTGAACTACCCTAAACCGTTAAACACTACCCCCAGCACGGCCCCCTACACTACCCAAACATCACTGCACTACCCTAAACCCTAAAACACTACCCCCAGCACAACTCCCTACACTACACAAACAACACTGCACTACCCTAAACCCTAAATCTACCTCCAGTACAACCCCCTACACTGCACAACCACTGCACTACCGTAAACCCTAAAACACTACCCCCAGCACGACACCCTTCACTACACAAACACCACTGCACTGCCTTAAACCCTAAAACACTAACCCCAGCATGACCCCCACACTACACAAACACCACTGCATTTCCCTAAACCCTAAAACACTACCCCCAGCACGACCCCCTACACTACACAACCACCACCACTGCACTAACCTAATCCCTAAAACACTACCCCCTACACTACACAAACACCACTGCACTACCCTAAACCCTAACACACTACCCCCAGCACGACCCCCTACACTACACAAACACCACTGAACTACCCTAAACCGTTAAACACTACCCCCAGCACGGCCCCCTACACTACGCAAACATCACAGCACTACCCTAAAACCTCAAACACGACCCCCTGCACGACCCCTACACTACACAAACACCACTGCGCTACCCTCAACCCTAAAACACTACCCCAGCACTACACCCTACACTACCCAAACACCACTGCACTACCCTAAACCCTAAATCTACCACCAGCACAACCCTCTACCCTGCACAAACACCAATGCACTACCCTAACACCTAAAACACTACCCCCAGCAAAACCACCTCCGCTACACAGACCCCATTGTACTATAATAAACCCTAAAACACTACCCCCAGCTAGACCCCCTTCACTACTCAAACACAACTACACTACCCTAAACCCAAAAACACTACCCCCAGCATGACACTCTACACTACAAACTTCACTGCACTACCCTAAACCCTAAAACACTACCCCTACACTACACAAACACCACTGCACTACCCTAAACCCTAAAACACTACCCCCAGCACGACCACCTACACTACACAAACACCACTGCACTACCGTAAACCCTAAAACACTACCCCAGCACTACCACCTACTTTACCCAAACACCACTGCACTATGCTAAACCCTAAAACACTACCCCCAGCACAACCACCTACTCTACACAAACACCACTCCACTACCCTAAAGCCTCAAAGACTACCCACAGCACGACACCCTACACTACCCAAACACCACTCCACTACCCTAAACCACTACCCCCAGCACGACCCCCTACACTATACAAATACCACAGCACTACCCTAAACCCTCAAACACGACCCCCTGCACGACCCCTACACTACACAAACACCACTGCGCTACCCTCAACCCTAAAACACTACCCCAGCACTACACCCTACACTACCCAAACACCACTGCACTACCCTAAACCCTAAAACACTATCCCCAGCATTACCCCTACACTACCCAAACACCACTGCACTACCCTAAACCCTAAATCTACCTCCAGTACAACCCCCTACACTGCACAACCACTGCAATACCCTAGACCCTAAAACACTACCCCCAGCATGACACCCTTCACTACACAAACACCACTGCACTGCCTTGAACCCTAAAACACTACCCCCAGCACGACCCCTACACTACACAAACACAAACACCTCTGGACTAACCTAAACCCTAAATCTACCCCCAGCATAACCCCTACAATACACAAACACCACTACACTAAACTTAACCCTAAAACACTACTCCGTGCATGACCCCCTACACTACACAAACACCACTGTACTGCCCTAAACCCTAAAACCTTACCCCCAGCAGGACCCCTACACAACCCATACACCACTGCACTACCCTAAACCCTCAAACACGACCACCCAGCACGACCCCCTACACTATCCAAACACCACTGCACTACCCTCAACCCTAAAACACTACCCCAGCACTACACCCTACACTACCCAAACACCACTGCACTACCCTAAACCCTAAAACACTATCCCCAGCACTACCCCTACATTACCCAAACACCACTGCACAACCCTAAACTCTAAAACACTACCCCCAGTATGACCCCCTACACTACTCAAACACCACAGCACTACCCTAATCCCTAAAACACTACCCCCAGCAGTACCCCCTACACTACCCAAAAACAACTGCACTACCCTAAACCCTAAAACACTACCCCCAGCATGACCCCCTACACTACCCAAACACCACTGTGCTTCCCTAAACCATAAACTATCCCCATCATGACCCACTACACTAACCAGACACCACTGCACTACAATAAACCCTGAAACCCTACCCGCAGCATAACCCCCTACACTACAAAAACACTTCTGCAATGCCCTAAACCCTAAAACACTACCCCCAGCACGACCCCCTACACTATCCAAACACCACTGTACTGCCCTAAACCCTAAAACACTACCCCCAGCAGGACCCCTACACAACCCATACACCACTGCACTACCCTAAACCCTCAAACACGACCCCCAGCACGACCCCCTACACTATCCAAACACCACTGTACTACCCTAAACCCTAAACCACTACCCCGAGCATCACACCCCACACTACACAAACACCACTGCACTACCCTAAACACTAAAACACTACCCCTAGAATACACAAACACCACTGCACTACCCTCAACCCTAAAACACTACCCCAGCACTACACCCTACACTACCCAAACACCACTGCACTACCCTAAACCCTAAAACACTATCCCCAGCACTACCCCTACATTACCCAAACACCACTGCACAACCCTAAACTCTAAAACACTACCCCCAGTATGACCCCCTACACTACTCAAACACCACAGCACTACCCTAATCCCTAAAACACTACCCCCAGCAGTACCCCCTACACTACCCAAAAACAACTGCACTACCCTAAACCCTAAAACACTACCCCCAGCATGACCCCCTACACTACCCAAACACCACTGTGCTTCCCTAAACCATAAACTATCCCCATCATGACCCACTACACTACCCAGACACCACTGCACTAACCTAAACCCTAAATCAACCCCCTGGTATGACCCCCTACACTACACAAACAACACTGCGCTACACTAAACCCTAAAACACTACCCCCAGCATGACCCCTTACACTACCCAAACACCACTGCACTACCCTAAACCCTCAAACACGACCACCCAGCACGACCCCCTACACTACAAAAACACTACTGCAATGCCCTAAACCCTAAAACACTACCCCCAGCACGACCCCCTACACTATCCAAACACCACTGTACTGGGCCTAAACCCGAAAACACTACCCCCAGCAGTACCCCCTACACCACACAATCACCACTGCACTACCCTAAATCCTAAAACACTACTCCCAGCACGACCCCCTATACTACCCAAACACCACTCCACTACTCTAAACCCTAAAACACATACCCCAGCACAACCCCCTACACCACACAAACACCACTGCACTACCCTAAACCCTAAAACACTACCCCCAGCATGACCCATACACTACACAAACACCACTGCACTACCCTAAACCCTAAAACACTACCCCCAGCATGAACCCCTACACTACACAAACACCACTGCAGTACCCTAAACCCTAAAACACTACCCCAAGCACGACCCTCTACACTACAAAAAAAACACTGTACTACCCTAAACCCTACAACACTATCCCAGCACAACCCCCTTCACTACCCAAACACAACTGCACTCACCTAAACCTTGAAAAACTACCACCAGCATGACTCCCTACACTACCCAAACACCACTGCATTACCCTAAACCCTAAATCTACCGTAAAGCCTAAAACACTACCCACAGCATGACCCCCTTCACTACACAAACACCACTGCACTACCCTAAACCCTAAAACACTACCCCCAGCACTACCCCCTACACTACCCAAACACGACTGCAATACTCTAAACCCTAAAATACTACCCCCAGCACAAATCCCTACACTACACAAACACCACTGCACTACCCTAAAACACTACCCCAGCATGAACCAATATACTACACAAACACCACTGCACTACCCTAAACCCTAAAACACTAGCCCCTGCATGAACCCCTACACTACACAAATACCACTGGACTACCCTAAACCCTAAAACACTACACCAACATGAACCCCTAAACTACACAAACACCACTACACTATCCTAAAGCATAAAACACTACCCACAGCACTAACCCTACACTACCCAAACACCACTACACTACCCTAAACCATAAAACACTACCTCCAGCACGACCCCTATACTACACAAACACTACTCCACTACTCTAAACCCTAAAACACCTACCCAGCACAACCCCCTCAATCACACAGACACTACTGCACTACCCTAAACCCTAAAACACTACTCGCAGCAGAACCCCCTAGACTACCCAAACATAACTGCACTACCCTAAACTTTAAAACACTACCCCCAGCAGTACCCCCTACACTACCCAAACACAACTGCATTACACTAAACCCTGAAACATTACCCCCAGCATGACCCCCTACACGACCCAAACACCACTGCACTATCCTAAACCCTAAAACACTACTCCTAGCACAACCCCCTAGACTACCCAAACACCACTGCACTACCCTAAACCCTAAAACACTACCCACAGCATTACCCCCTACACTACCCAAACACAACTGCATTACCCTAAACCCTAAAACATTACCCCCAGCATGACCCCCTACACGACCCAAACACCACTCCCCTACTCTAAACCCTAAAAAACCTACCCAGCACAACCCCCTACACTACCAAAACACCACTGCACTGCCCTAAACCCTAAACCCTAAAACAGTACCCCAGTACTACCTCTACACTACACAAACATCACTAAACTATCCTAAACTCTACAACACTACCCCCAGAACTACCCCAATACTACACAAGCACCATTGCACTACCCTAAACCCTAAAACACTACCCCCAGCAGTACCCCCAACATTACCCAAACACCACTGCACTACCCTATACCCTAAAACACTACCCCCAGCATGACTGCCTACACTACACAAACACACGTCTCTACCCTAAACCCTAAAACATTACCCCCAGCATGACCCCCTACACTACACAAACACCACTGCACTACCCTAAACCCTAAAACACTACCCCCAGCATGAACCCCTACACTACACAAACACCACTGCAGTACCCTAAACCCTAAAACACTACCCCAAGCACAACCCCCTACACTTCAAAAAAACCACTGTACTACCCTATACCCTACAACACTACCCCAGCACAACCCCCTTCACTACCCAAACACAACTGCACTCACCTAAACCCTGAAAAATACCACCAGCACGACTCCCTACACCACACAAACACCACTGCATTACCCTAAACCCTAAATCTATGTGCAGTACAACCCCCTACACTACACAAACAGCACTGCACTACCGTAAACCCTAAAACACTACCCACAGCACGACACCCTTCACTACACAAACACCACTGCACTACCCTAAAACACTACCCCCAGCACTACCCCCACACTACCCAAACATGACTACACTACCCTAAACCCTAAAATACTACCCCCAGCACAAATCCCTACACTACACAAACACCACTGCACTACCCTAAAACACTACCACAGCACAAACCAATATACTACACAAACACCACTGCACTACCTTAAACCCTAAAACACTACCCCTGCATGAACCCCTACACTACACAAATACCAGTGGACTACCCTAAACCCTAAAACACTACCCCAGCATGAACCCCTACACTACACAAACACCACTGCACTATCCTAAACCCTAAAACACTACTCCTAGCACAACCCCCTAGACTACCCAAACACCACTGCACTACCCTAAACCCTAAAACACTACCCACAGCATTACCCCCTACACTACCCAAACACAACTGCATTACCCTAAACCCTAAAACATTACCCCCAGCATGACCCCCTACACGACCCAAACACCACTCCCCTACTCTAAACCCTAAAACACCTACCCAGCACAACCCCCTAAATCGCACAGACACTACTGCACTACCCTAAACCCTAAAACACTACCCGCAGCACAACCCCCTAGACTACCCAAACACCACTGCACTACCCTAAACCCTAAAACACTACCCCCAGCAGTACCCCCTACACTACCCAAACACAACTGCATTAACCTAAACCCTAAAACATTACCCCAAGCATGACCCCCTACACGACCCAAACACCACTCTCCTACTCTAAACCCTAAAACAGTACCCCAGCACTACCTCTACACTACACAAACATCACTAAACTATCCTAAACTCTAAAACACTACCCCCAGAACTACCCCAATACTACACAAACACCATTGCACTACCCTAAACCCTAAAACACTACCCCCAGCAGTACCTCCTACACTACCCAAACACCACTACACTACCCTATACCCTAAAACACTACCCCCAGCATGACTGCCTACACTACACAAACACCACTGCACTACCCTAAACCCTAAAACACTATCCTCAGCAGTACCCCTACACTACCCAAACACCACTGCACTAACCTAAACCCTACAACACTACCCCCAGCACGACCCCCTGCACTACCCAAACACCACTTTACTACTCTAAACCCTAAAACACTACCCCTACACTACACAAACACCAATGAACTACCCTCAACCCTAAAACACTACCCCAGCACTAAGCCCTATACTACCCAAACACCACTGCACTACCCTAAGCTCTAAAACACTACCCCCAGCATGAGCCCCTACACTATAAAAACACCACTGCACTACCCTACTGTACTACACTAAACCCTAAAACACTATCCCTACACTACACAAACACAACTGCACTTCCCTAAACCCTAAAACACTACCCCCAGCATCACCCCCTACACTACACAAACACCACTGCACTACCCTAAACCCTAAAACACTACCCCCAGCACGATCCCCTACACTACACAAACACCACTGTACTAACCTAAACCCTAAAACACTACCCCCAGCACGACACCCTTCACTACCCAAACACCACTGTACTACCCTAAACCCTAAAACACGACCCCCTACACTACAAAAACACCACTGCACTACACTAAACCCTAAAACACTACCCCCAGCACGACCTCCTACACTACACAAACACCACAGCACTACCCTAAACCCCAAAACACTACCCCTACACTACACAAAAACCACTGCACTACCCTAAACCCTAACACACTACCCCCAGCAGTACCCCCTATACTACCCAAACACAACTGTACTACCCTAAATCCTAAAACACTACCCCCAGCACGACCCCTACACTACATAAACACCACTGCACTACCATAAACCCTAAAACACTACCCCCTACACTACACAAACACCACTGCACTACCCTAAACCCTAACACACTACCCCCAGCACGACCCCCTACACTACACAAACACCACTGAACTACCCTAAACCGTTAAACACTACCCCCAGCACGGCCCCCTACACTACCCAAACATCACTGCACTACCCTAAACCCTAAAACACTACTCCCAGCATGACACTCTACACTACACAAACACCACTGCACTACCCTAAACCCTAAATCTACCTCCAGTACAACCCCCTACACTGCACAACCACTGCACTACCCTAAAACCTAAAACACTACCCCCAGCACAACACCCTTCACTACACAAACACCACTGCACTGCCTTAAACCCTACAACACTACCCCCAGCACGACCCCTACAATACTCAAACACCACTGCACTAAACTTAACCCTAAAACACTACTCCATGCATGACCCCCTACACTACACAAACACCACTGTACTGCCCTAAACCCTAAAACACTACCCCCAGCAGGACCCCTACACAACCCAAACATCACTGCACTACCCTAAACCCTAAAACACTACTCCCAGCACGACTCTCTACACTACACAAACACCACTGCACTACCCTAAACCCTAAATCTACCTCCAGTATAACCCCCTACACTGCACAACCACTGCACTACCCTAAAACCTAAAACACTACCCCCAGCACGACACCCTTCACTACACAAACACCACTGCACTGCCTTAAACCCTAAAACACTTCCCCCAGCACGACTCCTACAATACTCAAACACCACTGCACTAAACTTAACCCTAAAACACTACTCCATGCATGACCCCCTACACTATACAAACACCACTGCTCTACACTAAACCCTAAAACACGACCCCCTATATTACACAAACTCCACTGCACTACACTAAACCCTAAACCATTACCCCCGGCACGACCCCCTACACTACAAAAACACCACTGCACTACCCTAAACCCTGAAACACGACCCCCAGCACGACCCCTACACTATCCAAACACCACTGTACTACCCTAAACCCTAAACCACTACCCCCAGCATGACACCCCACACTACACAAACACCACTGCACTACCCTAAACACTAAAACACTACCCCTAGACTACACAAACACCACTGCACTACCCTCAACCCTAAAACACTACCCCAGCACTACACCCTACACTACCCGAACACCACTGCACTACCCTAAACCCCAAAACACTATCCCCAGCACTACCCCTACACTACTAAAACACCACAACACTACCCTAAACCCTAAAACACTATCCCCAGCAGTACCCCCTACACTACCCAAACACAACTGCACTACCCTAAACCCTAAAACGCTACCCTCAGCATGACCCCCTACACTACAAACACACCACTGCACTACCCTACTGTACTACCCAGAACCCTAAAACACTACCCCCAGCATGACCCCCTACACTACCCAAACACCACTGTGCTTCCCTAAACCATAAACTATCCCCATCATGACCCACTACACTACCCAGACACCACTGCACTACCCTAAACCCTAAAACACTATCCCTACACTACACAAACACAACTGCACTTCCCTAAACCCTAAAACACTACACCCAGCATCACCCCATACACTACACAAACACCACTGCACTAACCTAAACCCTAAAACACTAACCCCAGCACGACCCCCTACACTACACAAACACCACTGTACTAACCTAAACCCTAAAACACTACCCCCAGCACGACCCCCTTCACTACCCAAACACCACTGTACTACCCTAAACCCTAAATCACGACCCCCTACACTACAAAAACACCACTGCACTACACTAAACCCTACAACACTACCCCCAGCACGACCTTCTACACTACACAAACACCACAGCACTACCCTAAACCCCAAAACACTACCCCTATACTACACAAAAACCACTGCAATACCCTAAACCCTAACACACTACCCCCAGCAGTACCCCCTATACTACCCAAACTCAACTGTACTACCCTAAACCCTAAAGCACTACCCCCAGCATGACCCCCCACACTACACAAACACCACTGCACTCCCCTACTGTACTACCTGAAACCCTAAACCACTACGCCCAGCACTACCCCTACACTACCCAACAACCACGGCACAACCCTAAACCCTAAAACACTACCCCCAGCACGACACCCAACACTGCCCACACATAACTGCACTGCCCTAAACCCTAAAACACTACCACCAGCACGACTCCCTACACTACCCAAACACCACTGCACTACCCTAAACCCTAAATCTACCACCAGCACAACCCTCTACCCTGCACAAACACCAATGCACTACCCTAAGACCTAAAACACAACCCCCAGCAAAACCACCTCCGCTACACAGACCCCATTGTACTATAATAAACCCTAAAACACTACCCCCAGCAAGACCCCCTTCACTACTCAAACACAACTACACTACCCTAAACCCAAAAACACTACCCCCAGCATGACACTCTACACTACAAACTTCACTGCACTACCCTAAACCCTAAAACACTACCCCTACACTACACAAACACCACTGCACTACCCTAAACCCTAAAACACTACCCCCAGCACGACCACCTACACTACACAAACACCACTGCACTACCGTAAACCCTAAAACACTACCCCAGCACTACCACCTACTTTACCCAAACACCACTGCACTACCCTAATCCCTAAAACACTACCCCCAGCACAACCACCTACTCTACACAAACACCACTCCACTACCCTAAACCCTCAAAGACTACCCACAGCATGACACCCCACACTACCCAAACACCACTCCACTACCCTAAACCACTACCCCCAGCACGACCCCCTACACTACACAAACACCACAGCACTACCCTAAACCCTAAAACACGACCCCCTGCACGACCCCTACACTACACAAACACCACTGCGCCACCCTCAACCCTAAAACACTACCCCAGCACTACACCCTACACTACCCAAACACCACTGCACTACCCTAAACCCTAAAACACTATCCCCAGCATTACCCCTACATTACCCAAACACCACTGCACAACCCTAAACTCTAAAACACTACCCCCAGTATGACCCCCTACACTACTCAAACACCACAGCACTACCCTAAACCCTAAAACACTACCCCCAGCAGTACCCCCTACACTACCCAAACACCACTGCACTACCCTAAACCCTAAAACACTACCCCCAGCACGACCACCTACACTACACAAACACCACTGCACTACCGTAAACCCTAAAACACTACCCCAGCACTACCACCTACTTTACCCAAACACCACTGCACTACCCTAAACCCTAAAACACTACCCCCAGCACAACCAACTACTCTACACAAACACCACTCCACTACCCTAAACCCTCAAAGACTACCCACAGCACGACACCCTACACTATCCAAACACCACTCCACTACCCTAAACCACTACCCCCAGCACGACCCCCTACACTACACAAACACCACAGCACTACCCTAAACCCTAAAACACGACCCCCTGCACGACCCCTACACTACACAAACACCACTGCGCTACCCTCAACCCTAAAACACTACCCCAGCACTACAACCTACACTACCCAAACACCACTGCACTACCCTAAACCCTAAAACACTATCCCCAGCATTACCCCTACATTACCCAAACACCACTGCACAACCCTAAACTCTAAAACACTACCCCCAGTATGACCCCCTACACTACTCAAACACCACAGCACTACCCTAAACCCTAAAACACTACCCCCAGCAGTACCCCCTACACTACCCAAACACAACTGCACTACCCTAAACCCTAAAACGCTACCCCCAGCATGACCCCCTACACTAAAACACACCACTGCACTACCCTGCTGTACTACCCTAAACCCTAAAACACTACCCCCAGCATGACCCCCTACACTACCCAAACACCACTGTGCTTCCCTAAAGCATAAACTATCCCCATCATGACCCACTACACTACCCAGACACCACTGCACTACCCTAAACCCTAAATCAACACCCTGGTATGACCCCCTACACTACACAAACACCACTGCGCTACACTAAACCCTAAAACACTACCCCCAGCATGACCCCTTACACTACCCAAACACCACTGCACTACAATAAACCCTGAAACCCTTCCCCGCAGCATAACCCCCTACACTACACAAATACTACTGCAATGCCCTAAACCCTAAAACACTACCCCAAGCACGACCACCTACACTACCCAAACACCACTGCACTGGGCCTAAACCCGAAAACACTACCCCCAGCACGAACTCCTACACTACTCAGACACCACTACACTACCCTAAAACACTACCCCAGCAAGACCCCCTACACTACACAAACACCACTGCACTACCCTAAACCCTAAAACACTACCCACAGCACTACCCCCAATACTACACAAACACCACTGCACTGCCCTAAACCCTAAAACACTACCCCCAACAGTACCCCCTACACCACACAATCAGCACTGCACTACCCTAAATCCTAAAACACATACCCCAGCACATCCCCCTACACCACACAAACACCACTGCATTACCCTAAACCCTAAATCTATGTGCAGCACAACCCCCTACACTACACAAACAGCACTGCACTACCGTAAACCCTAAAACACTACCCACAGCACGACCCCCTTCACTACACAAACACCACTGCACTATCTTACACCCTAAAACACTACTCCCAGCACAACCCCCTAGACTACCCAAACACCACGCCACTACTCTAAACCCTAAAACACATACCCCAGCACATCCCCCTACACCACACAAACACCACTGTATTACCCTAAACCCTAAATCTATGTGCAGCACAACCCCCTACACTACACAAACAGCACTGCACTACCCTAAACCCTAAAACACTACCCCCAGCACGACCCCCTACACTACCCAAACTCCACTGCACTGCCCTAAACCCTGAAACCCTACCCGCAGCAGTACCCCTACACTACCCAAACACCACTGCACTGCCCTAAACCCTAAAACACTACCCCCAGCACGACCCCCTACACTACCCAAACTCCACTGCACTGCCCTAAACCCTGAAACCCTACCCGCAGCATAACCCCCTACACTACACAAATACTACTGCAATGCCTTAAACCCTAAAACACTACCCCCAGCACGACCACCTACACTACCCAAACACCACTGCACTGGGCCTAAACCCGAAAACACTACCCCCAGCACGACCTCCTACACTACTCAAACACCACTACACTACCCTAAAACACTACCCCCAGCAAGACCCCCTACACTACACAAACACCACTGCACTACCCTAAACCCTAAAACACTACCAACAAAATTACCCCCAATACTACACAAACACCACTGTACTGCCCTAAACCCTAAAACACTACCCCCAACAGTACCCCCTACACCACACAATCAGCACTGCACTACCCTAAATCCTAAAACACTACCCCCAGCACGACCCCCTATACTACCCAAACACCACTCCACTACTCTAAACCCTAAAATACATACCCCAGCACAACCCCCAACACCACACAAACACCACTGCATTACCCTAAACCCTAAATCTATGTGCAGCAAAACCCCCTACACTACACAAACAGCACTGCACTACCGTAAACCCTAAAACACTACCCACAGCACGATCCCCTTCACTACACAAACACCACTGCACTACCCTAAACCCTAAAACACTACCACCAGCACTACCCCCTACACTACCCAAACACGACTGCACTACCCTCAACCCTAAAACTACTACCCCCAGCACAAATCCCTACACTACACAAACACCACTGCACTACCCTAAAACACTACTCCAGCACGAACCAATATACTACACAAACACCACTGCACTACCCTAAACCCTAAAACACTACCCCCTGCAAGAACCCCTACACTACACAAACACCACTGGACTACCCTAAACCCTAAAAAAACTACCCCAGCATGAACCCCTACACTACACATACACCACTGCCCTATCCTAAACCCTAAAACACTACTCCCAGCACCAACCCCTAGACTACCCAAACACCACTGCACTACCCTAAACCCTAAAACACTACCCACGGCACTAACCCTACACTACCCAAACACCACTATACTACCCTAAACCATAAAACACTACCTCCAGCATGACCCCCTATACTACACAAACACCACTCCAATACTCTAAACCCTAAAACACCTACCCAGCACAACCCCCTAAATCACACAGACACTACTGCACTACCCTAAACCCTAAACCCTAAATCACTACCCGCAGCACAACCCCCTAGACTACCCAAACACTACTGCACTACCCTAAACCCTAAAACACTACCCCAAGCAGTACCCCCTACACTACCCAAACACAACTGCATTACCCCAAACCCTAAAACGTTACCCCCAGCATGACCCCCTACACGACCCAAACACCACTCCACTACTCTAAACCCTAAAACACCTACCCAGCACAACCCCCTACACTACCAAAACACCACTGCACTGCCCTAAACCCTAAACCCTAAAACAGTACCCCAGCACTACCTCTACACTACACAAACACCACTAAACTATCCTAAACCCTAAAACACTACCCCCAGAACTACCCCAATACTACACAAACACCACTGCACTACCCTAAACCCTAAGACACTACCCCCAGCAGTACCCCCTACACTACCCAAACACCACTGCACTACCCTATACCCTAAAACACTACCCCCAGCATGACTGCCTACACTACTCAAACACACGGCACTACCCTAAACCCTAAAACATTACCCTCAGCATGACCCCCTACACTACACAAACACCACTGCACTACCCTAAAACCTAAAACACTATCCTCAGCAGTACCCCCTACACTACCCAAACACCACTGCACTAACCTAAACCCTACAACACAACCCCCAGCACAACCCCCTGCACTACCCAAACACCACTGTACTACCCTAAACCCTAAAACACTACCCCCAGCATGACCCCCTTCACTACACAAACACCACTGCACTGCACTGCCCTAAACCTGAAAACACTACCCCCAGCACGACCCCCTACACTACTCAAATACCACTGCACTACCCTAAACCCTAAAACACTACCCCCAGCAGGACCCCCTACAGTAGACAAACACCACTGCACTATCCTAAACCCTAAAACACAACCCCCAGCACGACCCCCTACACTACCTAAACACCACTGCACTATCCTAAACCAAAAACACTAACACCAGTACGACCCCCTACACTACCAAAACACCACTGCACTACCCTAAAGCCAAAAACATGACCCCCTACATTACCCAAACACCACTGCACTACCCTAAACCCTAAAACACTACCCCCAGCATGACCCCTACACTATACAAACACAACTGCACTACCCTAAACCATAAAACACTACCCCCTACACTACACAAACACCACTGCACTTCCCTAAACCCTAAATCACAACCCCCAGCATGACCCCCTACACTACACAAACACCACTGCACTACCCTAAACCCTAAAACACCACCCCCAGCACGACCCCTACACTAGACAAACACAACTGTACTAACCTAAACCCTAAAACACTACCCCCAGCATGACCCCCTTCACTACCAAAACACAACTGTACTACCCTAAACCCAAAAACACTACCACCAACACGACCCCCTACACTACCCAAACACCACTGCACTACCCTAAACCCTAAAACAAGACCCCCTCCACTACAAAAACACTACAGCACTACTCTAAACCCAAAAACACTACCCCCAGCATGACCCCCTACACTACAAAAACACCACTGCACTACCCTAAACCCTAAAACACTATCCCAGCACTACACAAACACAACTGCACTTCGCTAAACCCTAAAACACTACACCCAGCATCACCCCATACACTGCACAAACACCACTGCACTAACCTAAACCCTAAAACACTAACCCCAGCACGACCCCCTACACTACACAAACACCACTGTACTAACCTAAACCCTAAAACACTACCCCAGCACGACCCCCTTCACTACCCAAACACCACTGTACTACCCTAAACTCTAAAACACGACCCCCTACACTACAAAAACACCTCTGCACTACACTAAACCGTAAAACACTACCCCCAGCACAACCTTCTACACTACACGAACACCACAGCACTACCCTAAACCCCAAAACACTACCCCTATACCACACAAAAACCAATGCAATACCCTAAACCCTAACACACTACCCCCAGCAGTACCCCTATACTACCCAAACTCAACTGTACTACCCTAAAACACTACCCCCAGCATGACCCCCCACACTACACAAACACCACTGCACTCCCCTACTGTACTACCCGAAACCCTAAACCACTACACCCAGCACTACCCCTACACTACCCAACAACCACGGCACAACCCTAAACCCTAAAACACTACCCCCAGCACGACACCCAACACTGCCCACACTTAACTGCACTGCCCTAAACCCTAAAACACTACCACCAGCACGACTCCCTACACTACCCAAACACCACTGCACTACCCTAAACCCTAAATCTACCACCAGCACAACCCTCTACCCTGCACAAACACCAATGCACTACCCTAACACCTAAAACACTACCCCCAGCAAAACCACCTCCGCTACACAGACCCCATTGTACTATAATAAACCCTAAAACACTACCCCCAGCAAGACCCCCTTCACTACTCAAACACAACTACACTACCCTAAACCCAAAAACACTACCCCCAGCATGACACTCTACACTACAAACTTCACTGCACTACCCTAAACCCTAAAACACTACCCCTACACTACACAAACACCACTGCACTACCCTAAACCCTAAAACACTACCCCCAGCACGACCACCTACACTACACAAACACCACTGCACTACCGTAAACCCTAAAACACTACCCCAGCACTACCACCTACTTTGCCCAAACACCACTGCACTATCCTAAACCCTAAAACACTACCCCCAGCACAACCACCTACTCTACACAAACACCACTCCACTACCCTAAAGCCTCAAAGACTACCCACAGCACGACACCCTCCACTACCCAAACACCACTCCACTACCCTAAACCACTACCCCCAGCACGACCCCCTACACTATACAAATACCACAGCACTACCCTAAACCCTCAAACACGACCCCCTGCACGACCCCTACACTACACAAACACCACTGCGCTACCCTCAACCCTAAAACACTACCCCAGCACTACACCCTACACTACCCAAACACCACTGCACTACCCTAAACCCTAAAACACTATCCCCAGCATTACCCCTACATTACCCAAACACCACTGCACAACCCTAAACTCTAAAACACTACCCCCAGTATGACCCCCTACACTACTCAAACACCACAGCACTACCCTAAACCCTAAAACACTACCCCCAGCAGTACCCCCTACACTACCCAAACACCACTGCACTACCCTAAACCCTAAAACACTACCCCCAGCACGACCACCTACACTACACAAACACCACTGCACTACCGTAAACCCTAAAACACTACCCCAGCACTACCACCTACTTTACCCAAACATCACTGCACTACCCTAAACCCTAAAACACTACCCCCAGCACAACCACCTACTCTACACAAACACCACTCCACTACCCTAACCCCTCAAAGACTACCCACAGCACGACACCCTACACTACCCAAACACCACTCCACTACCCTAAACCACTACCCCCAGCACGACCCCCTACACTACACAAACACCACAGCACTACCCTAAAACCTCAAACACGACCCCCTGCACGACCCCTACACTACACAAACACCACTGCGCTACCCTCAACCCTAAAACACTACCCCAGCACTACACCCTACACTACCCAAACACCACTGCACTACCCTAAACCCTAAATCTACCACCAGCACAACCCTCTACCCTGCACAAACACCAATGCACTACCCTAACACCTAAAACACTACCCCCAGCAAAACCACCTCCGCTACACAGACCCCATTGTACTATAATAAACCCTAAAACACTACCCCCAGCTAGACCCCCTTCACTACTCAAACACAACTACACTACCCTAAACCCAAAAACACTACCCCCAGCATGACACTCTACACTACAAACTTCACTGCACTACCCTAAACCCTAAAACACTACCCCTACACTACACAAACACCACTGCACTACCCTAAACCCTAAAACACTACCCCCAGCACGACCACCTACACTACACAAACACCACTGCACTACCGTAAACCCTAAAACACTACCCCAGCACTACCACCTACTTTACCCAAACACCACTGCACTATGCTAAACCCTAAAACACTACCCCCAGCACAACCACCTACTCTACACAAACACCACTCCACTACCCTAAAGCCTCAAAGACTACCCACAGCACGACACCCTACACTACCCAAACACCACTCCACTACCCTAAACCACTACCCCCAGCACGACCCCCTACACTATACAAATACCACAGCACTACCCTAAACCCTCAAACACGACCCCCTGCACGACCCCTACACTACACAAACACCACTGCGCTACCCTCAACCCTAAAACACTACCCCAGCACTACACCCTACACTACCCAAACACCACTGCACTACCCTAAACCCTAAAACACTATCCCCAGCATTACCCCTACATTACCCAAACACCACTGCACAACCCTAAACTCTAAAACACTACCCCCAGTATGACCCCCTACACTACTCAAACACCACAGCACTACCCTAAACCCTAAAACACTACCCCCAGCAGTACCCCCTACACTACCCAAACACCACTGCACTACCCTAAACCCTAAAACACTACCCCCAGCACGACCACCTACACTACACAAACACCACTGCACTACCGTAAACCCTAAAACACTACCCCAGCACTACCACCTACTTTACCCAAACATCACTGCACTACCCTAAACCCTAAAACACTACCCCCAGCACAACCACCTACTCTACACAAACACCACTCCACTACCCTAACCCCTCAAAGACTACCCACAGCACGACACCCTACACTACCCAAACACCACTCCACTACCCTAAACCACTACCCCCAGCACGACCCCCTACACTACACAAACACCACAGCACAACCCTAAACCCTAAAACACGACCCCCTGCACGACCCCTACACTACACAAACACCACTGCGCTACCCTCAACCCTAAAACACTACCCCAGCACTACACCCTACACTACCCAAACACCACTGCACTACCCTAAACCCTAAAACACTATCCCCAGCATTACCCCTACATTACCCAAACACAACTGCACAACCCTAAACTCTAAAACACTACCCCCAGTATGACCCCCTACACTACTCAAACACCACAGCACTACCCTAAACCCTAAAACACTACCCCCAGCAGTACCCCCTACACTACCCAAACACAACTGCACTACCCTAAAACGCTACCCCCAGCATGACCCCCTACACTAAAACACACCACTGCACTACCCTGCTGTACTACCCTAAACCCTAAAGCACTACCCCCAGCATGACCCCCTACACTACCCAAACACCACTGTGCTTCCCTAAACCATAAACTATCCCCATCATGACCCACTACACTACCCAGACACCACTGCACTATCCTAAACCCTAAATCAACCCCCTGGTATGACCCCCTACACTACACAAACACCACTGCGCTACACTAAACCCTAAAACACTACCCCCAGCATGACCCCTTACACTACCCAAACACCACTGCACTACAATAAACCCTGAAACCCTCCCCGCAGCATAACCCCCTACACTACACAAATACTACTGCAATGCCCTAAACCCTAAAACACTACCCCAAGCAGGACCACCTACACTACCCAAACACCACTGCACTGGGCCTAAACCCGAAAACACTACCCCCAGCATGAACTCCTACACTACTCAGACACCACTACACTACCCTAAAACACTACCCCAGCAAGACCCCCTACACTACACAAACACCACTGCACTACCCTAAACCCTAAAACACTACCCACAGCACTACCCCCAATACTACACAAACACCACTGCACTGCCCTAAACCCTAAAACACTACCCCCAACAGTACCCCCTACACCACACAATCAGCACTGCACTACCCTAAATCCTAAAACACTACTCCCAGCACAACCCCCTATACTACCCAAACACCACGCCACTACTCTAAACCCTAAAACACATACCCCAGCACATCCCCCTACACCACACAAACACCACTGCATTACCCTAAACCCTAAATCTATGTGCAGCACAACCCCCTACACTACACAAACAGCACTGCACTACCGTAAACCCTAAAAAACTACCCACAGCACGACCCCCTTCACTACACAAACACCACTGCACTATCTTAAACTCTAAAACATTACCCCCAGCATGACCCCCTACACTACACAAACACCACTGCACTACCCTAAAACACTATCCTCAGCAATACCCCTACACTACCCAAACACCACTGCACTAACCTAAACCCTACAACACTACCCCCAGCACGACCCCCTGCACTACTCAAAGACCACTGTACTACTCTAAACCCTAAAACACTACCCCTACACTACACAAACACCAATGAACTACCCTCAACCCTAAAACACTACCCCCAGCACTAAGCCCTATACTACCCAAACACCACTGCACTACCCTAAGCTCTAAAACACTACCCCCAGCATGAGCCCCTACACAATAAAAACACCACTGCACTACTCTACTGCACTACACTAAACCCTAAAACACTATCCCTACACTACACAAACACAACTGCACTTCCCTAAACCCTAAAACACTACCCCCAGCAGCACCCCCTACACTACACAAACACCACTGCACTACCCAAAACCCTAAAACACTACCCCCAGCATGACCCCCTACACTACACAAACACCACTGTACTAACCTAAACCCTAAAACACTACCCCCAGCACGACCCCCTTCACTACCCAAACACCACTGTACTACCCTAAACCCTAAAACACGACCCCCTACAGTACAAAAACACCACTGCACTACACTAAACCCTAAAACACTACCCCCAGCACGACCTCCTACACTACACAAACAGCACAGCACTACCCTAAACCCCAAAACACTACCCCTACACTACACAAAAACCACTGCACTACCCTAATCCCTGACACACTACCCCAGCAGTACCCCTATACTACCCAAACACAACTGTACTACTCTAAACCCTAAAACACTACCCCCAGCATGACCCCCCACACTACACATACACCACTGCACTACCCTACTGTACTACCCGAAACCCTAAACTACTACGCCCAGCACTACCCCCTACACTACCAAACAACCACGGCACAACCCTAAACCTTAAAACACTACCCCCAGCACGACACCCTACACTGCCCACACATAACTGCACTGCCCCAAACCCTAAAACACTACCACCAGCATGACTCCCTACACTACCCAAACACCACTGCACTACCCTAAACCCTAAATCTACCACCAGCACAACCCCCACCCTGCACAAACACCACTGCACTACCTTAACACCTAAAACACTACCCCCAGCAAAACCACCTTCGCTACACAAACACCATTGTACTACAATAAACCCTAAAACACTACCCCCAGCAAGACCCCCTTTACTACTCAAACACAACTATACTACCCTAAACCCAAAAAACCTACCCCCTACAAGACCCCCTACACCACCGAAGCACCACTGCTCTACACTAAACCCTAAAACACTAAACCCGGCATGACCCCCTACACTACACAAACTTCACTGCACTACCCTAAACCCTAAAACACTACCCCTACATTACACAAACACCACTGCACTACCCTAAACCCAAAAACACTACCCCACCACTGCACCACCTACACTACACAAACACCACTCCACTACCCTAAACCCTCAAAGACTACCCACAGCACGACACCCTACACTACCCAAACACCACTGCACTACCCTAAACCTCTACCCCCAGCACGAACCCCTACACTACACAAACACCACTGCACTACCCTAAACCCTAAAACACTACCCCTACACTACACAAACACGACTGCACTACCCTCAACCCTAAAACACTACCCCTAGCACTACGCCCTACACTACCCAAACACCATTGCACTACCCTAAACCCTAAAACACTATCCCCAGCACTATCCCCTACACTACCTAAACACCACTGCACTACCCTAAACCCTAAAACACTACCGCAAGCATTACCCCTACAGTACGCAAACACCACTGCACTACCCTAAACCCTAAAACACTACCCCCAGCATGACCCCTACACTATACAAACACAACTGCACTACCCTAAACCATAAAACACTACCCCCTACACTACACAAACACCACTGCACTTCCCTAAACCCTAAATCACAACCCCCAGCATGACCCCCTACACTACACAAACACCACTGCACTACCCTAAACCCTAAAACACCACCCCCAGCACGACCCCTACACTAGACAAACACAACTGTACTAACCTAAACCCTAAAACACTACCCCCAGCATGACCCCCTTCACTACCAAAACACAACTGTACTACCCTAAACCCAAAAACACTACCACCAACACGACCCCCTACACTACCCAAACACCACTGCACTACCCTAAACCCTAAAACAAGACCCCCTCCACTACAAAAACACTACAGCACTACTCTAAACCCAAAACACTACCCCCAGCATGACCCCCTACACTACAAAAACACCACTGCACTACCCTAAACCCTAAAACACTATCCCTGCACTACACAAACACAACTGCACTTCGCTAAACCCTAAAACACTACACCCAGCATCACCCCATACACTACACAAACACCACTGCACTAACCTAAACCCTAAAACACTAACCCCAGCACGACCCCCTACACTACACAAACACCACTGTACTAACCTAAACCCTAAAACACTACCCCAGCACGACCCCCTTCACTACCCAAACACCACTGTACTACCCTAAACCCTAAAACACGACCCCCTACACTACAAAAACACCTCTGCACTACACTAAACCGTAAAACACTACCCCCAGCACAACCTTCTACACTACACGAACACCACAGCACTACCCTAAACCCCAAAACACTACCCCTATACCACACAAAAACCACTGCAATACCCTAAACCCTAACACACTACCCCCAGCAGTACCCCTATACTACCCAAACTCAACTGTACTACCCTAAACCCTAAAACACTACCCCCAGCATGACCCCCCACACTACACATACACCACTGCACTCCCCTACTGTACTACCCGAAACCCTAAACCACTACACCCAGCACTACCCCTACACTACCCAACAACCACGGCACAACCCTAAACCCTAAAACACTACCCCCAGCACGACACCCAACACTGCCCACACTTAACTGCACTGCCCTAAACCCTAAAACACTACCACCAGCACGACTCCCTACACTACCCAAACACCACTGCACTACCCTAAACCCTAAATCTACCACCAGCACAACCCTCTACCCTGCACAAACACCAATGCACTACCCTAACACCTAAAACACTACCCCCAGCAAAACCACCTCCGCTACACAGACCCCATTGTACTATAATAAACCCTAAAACACTACCCCCAGCAAGACCCCCTTCACTACTCAAACACAACTACACTACCCTAAACCCAAAAACACTACCCCCAGCATGACACTCTACACTACAAACTTCACTGCACTACCCTAAACCCTAAAACACTACCCCTACACTACACAAACACCACTGCACTACCCTAAACCCTAAAACACTACCCCCAGCACGACCACCTACACTACACAAACACCACTGCACTACCGTAAACCCTAAAACACTACCCCAGCACTACCACCTACTTTACCCAAACACCACTGCACTATCCTAAACCCTAAAACACTACCCCCAGCACAACCACCTACTCTACACAAACACCACTCCACTACCCTAAAGCCTCAAAGACTACCCACAGCACGACACCCTCCACTACCCAAACACCACTCCACTACCCTAAACCACTACCCCCAGCACGACCCCCTACACTATACAAATACCACAGCACTACCCTAAACCCTCAAACACGACCCCCTGCACGACCCCTACACTACACAAACACCACTGCGCTACCCTCAACCCTAAAACACTACCCCAGCACTACACCCTACACTACCCAAACACCACTGCACTACCCTAAACCCTAAAACACTATCCCCAGCATTACCCCTACATTACCCAAACACCACTGCACAACCCTAAACTCTAAAACACTACCCCCAGTATGACCCCCTACACTACTCAAACACCACAGCACTACCCTAAACCCTAAAACACTACCCCCAGCAGTACCCCCTACACTACCCAAACACCACTGCACTACCCTAAACCCTAAAACACTACCCCCAGCACGACCACCTACACTACACAAACACCACTGCACTACCGTAAACCCTAAAACACTACCCCAGCACTACCACCTACTTTACCCAAACATCACTGCACTACCCTAAACCCTAAAACACTACCCCCAGCACAACCACCTACTCTACACAAACACCACTCCACTACCCTAACCCCTCAAAGACTACCCACAGCACGACACCCTACACTACCCAAACACCACTCCACTACCCTAAACCACTACCCCCAGCACGACCCCCTACACTACACAAACACCACAGCACTACCCTAAAACCTCAAACACGACCCCCTGCACGACCCCTACACTACACAAACACCACTGCGCTACCCTCAACCCTAAAACACTACCCCAGCACTACACCCTACACTACCCAAACACCACTGCACTACCCTAAACCCTAAATCTACCACCAGCACAACCCTCTACCCTGCACAAACACCAATGCACTACCCTAACACCTAAAACACTACCCCCAGCAAAACCACCTCCGCTACACAGACCCCATTGTACTATAATAAACCCTAAAACACTACCCCCAGCTAGACCCCCTTCACTACTCAAACACAACTACACTACCCTAAACCCAAAAACACTACCCCCAGCATGACACTCTACACTACAAACTTCACTGCACTACCCTAAACCCTAAAACACTACCCCTACACTACACAAACACCACTGCACTACCCTAAACCCTAAAACACTACCCCCAGCACGACCACCTACACTACACAAACACCACTGCACTACCGTAAACCCTAAAACACTACCCCAGCACTACCACCTACTTTACCCAAACACCACTGCACTATGCTAAACCCTAAAACACTACCCCCAGCACAACCACCTACTCTACACAAACACCACTCCACTACCCTAAAGCCTCAAAGACTACCCACAGCACGACACCCTACACTACCCAAACACCACTCCACTACCCTAAACCACTACCCCCAGCACGACCCCCTACACTATACAAATACCACAGCACTACCCTAAACCCTCAAACACGACCCCCTGCACGACCCCTACACTACACAAACACCACTGCGCTACCCTCAACCCTAAAACACTACCCCAGCACTACACCCTACACTACCCAAACACCACTGCACTACCCTAAACCCTAAAACACTATCCCCAGCATTACCCCTACATTACCCAAACACCACTGCACAACCCTAAACTCTAAAACACTACCCCCAGTATGACCCCCTACACTACTCAAACACCACAGCACTACCCTAAACCCTAAAACACTACCCCCAGCAGTACCCCCTACACTACCCAAACACCACTGCACTACCCTAAACCCTAAAACACTACCCCCAGCACGACCACCTACACTACACAAACACCACTGCACTACCGTAAACCCTAAAACACTACCCCAGCACTACCACCTACTTTACCCAAACATCACTGCACTACCCTAAACCCTAAAACACTACCCCCAGCACAACCACCTACTCTACACAAACACCACTCCACTACCCTAACCCCTCAAAGACTACCCACAGCACGACACCCTACACTACCCAAACACCACTCCACTACCCTAAACCACTACCCCCAGCACGACCCCCTACACTACACAAACACCACAGCACAACCCTAAACCCTAAAACACGACCCCCTGCACGACCCCTACACTACACAAACACCACTGCGCTACCCTCAACCCTAAAACACTACCCCAGCACTACACCCTACACTACCCAAACACCACTGCACTACCCTAAACCCTAAAACACTATCCCCAGCATTACCCCTACATTACCCAAACACAACTGCACAACCCTAAACTCTAAAACACTACCCCCAGTATGACCCCCTACACTACTCAAACACCACAGCACTACCCTAAACCCTAAAACACTACCCCCAGCAGTACCCCCTACACTACCCAAACACAACTGCACTACCCTAAAACGCTACCCCCAGCATGACCCCCTACACTAAAACACACCACTGCACTACCCTGCTGTACTACCCTAAACCCTAAAGCACTACCCCCAGCATGACCCCCTACACTACCCAAACACCACTGTGCTTCCCTAAACCATAAACTATCCCCATCATGACCCACTACACTACCCAGACACCACTGCACTATCCTAAACCCTAAATCAACCCCCTGGTATGACCCCCTACACTACACAAACACCACTGCGCTACACTAAACCCTAAAACACTACCCCCAGCATGACCCCTTACACTACCCAAACACCACTGCACTACAATAAACCCTGAAACCCTCCCCGCAGCATAACCCCCTACACTACACAAATACTACTGCAATGCCCTAAACCCTAAAACACTACCCCAAGCAGGACCACCTACACTACCCAAACACCACTGCACTGGGCCTAAACCCGAAAACACTACCCCCAGCATGAACTCCTACACTACTCAGACACCACTACACTACCCTAAAACACTACCCCAGCAAGACCCCCTACACTACACAAACACCACTGCACTACCCTAAACCCTAAAACACTACCCAGAGCACTACCCCCAATTCTACACAAACACCACTGCACTGCCCTAAACCCTAAAACACTACCCCCAACAGTACCCCCTACACCACACAATCAGCACTGCACTACCCTAAATCCTAAAACACTACTCCCAGCACAACCCCCTATACTACCCAAACACCACGCCACTACTCTAAACCCTAAAACACATACCCCAGCACATCCCCCTACACCACACAAACACCACTGCATTACCCTAAACCCTAAATCTATGTGCAGCACAACCCCCTACACTACACAAACAGCACTGCACTACCGTAAACCCTAAAAAACTACCCACAGCACGACCCCCTTCACTACACAAACACCACTGCACTATCTTAAACTCTAAAACATTACCCCCAGCATGACCCCCTACACTACACAAACACCACTGCACTACCTTAAAACACTATCCTCAGCAATACCCCTACACTACCCAAACACCACTGCACTAACCTAAACCCTACAACACTACCCCCAGCACGACCCCCTGCACTACTCAAAGACCACTGTACTACTCTAAACCCTAAAACACTACCCCTACACTACACAAACACCAATGAACTACCCTCAACCCTAAAACACTACCCCCAGCACTAAGCCCTATACTACCCAAACACCACTGCACTACCCTAAGCTCTAAAACACTACCCCCAGCATGAGCCCCTACACAATAAAAACACCACTGCACTACTCTACTGCACTACACTAAACCCTAAAACACTATCCCTACACTACACAAACACAACTGCACTTCCCTAAACCCTAAAACACTACCCCCAGCAGCACCCCCTACACTACACAAACACCACTGCACTACCCTAAACCCTAAAACACTACCCCCAGCATGACCCCCTACACTACACAAACACCACTGTACTAACCTAAACCCTAAAACACTACCCCCAGCACGACCCCCTTCACTACCCAAACACCACTGTACTACCCTAAACCCTAAAATACGACCCCCTACAGTACAAAAACACCACTGCACTACACTAAACCCTAAAACACTACCCCCAGCACGACCTCCTACACTACACAAACAGCACAGCACTACCCTAAACCCCAAAACACTACCCCTACACTACACAAAAACCACTGCACTACCCTAATCCCTGACACACTACCCCAGCAGTACCCCTATACTACCCAAACACAACTGTACTACTCTAAACCCTAAAACACTACCCCCAGCATGACCCCCCACACTACACATACACCACTGCACTACCCTACTGTACTACCCGAAACCCTAAACTACTACGCCCAGCACTACCCCCTACACTACCAAACAACCACGGCACAACCCTAAACCTTAAAACACTACCCCCAGCACGACACCCTACACTGCCCACACATAACTGCACTGCCCCAAACCCTAAAACACTACCACCAGCATGACTCCCTACACTACCCAAACACCACTGCACTACCCTAAACCCTAAATCTACCACCAGCACAACCCCCACCCTGCACAAACACCACTGCACTACCTTAACACCTAAAACACTACCCCCAGCAAAACCACCTTCGCTACACAAACACCATTGTACTACAATAAACCCTAAAACACTACCCCCAGCAAGACCCCCTTTACTACTCAAACACAACTATACTACCCTAAACCCAAAAAACCTACCCCCTACAAGACCCCCTACACCACCGAAACACCACTGCTCTACACTAAACCCTAAAACACTAAACCCGGCATGACCCCCTACACTACACAAACTTCACTGCACTACCCTAAACCCTAAAACACTACCCCTACATTACACAAACACCACTGCACTACCCTAAACCCAAAAACACTACCCCACCACTGCACCACCTACACTACACAAACACCACTCCACTACCCTAAACCCTCAAAGACTACCCACAGCACGACACCCTACACTACCCAAACACCACTGCACTACCCTAAACCTCTACCCCCAGCACGAACCCCTACACTACACAAACACCACTGCACTACCCTAAACCCTAAAACACTACCCCTACACTACACAAACACGACTGCACTACCCTCAACCCTAAAACACTACCCCTAGCACTACGCCCTACACTACCCAAACACCATTGCACTACCCTAAACCCTAAAACACTATCCCCAGCACTATCCCCTACACTACCTAAACACCACTGCACTACCCTAAACCCTAAAACACTACCGCAAGCATTACCCCTACAGCACGCAAACACCACTGCACTACCCTAAACCCTAAAACACTACCCCCAGCATGACCCCTACACTATACAAACACAACTGCACTACCCTAAACCATAAAACACTACCCCCTACACTACACAAACACCACTGCACTTCCCTAAACCCTAAATCACAACCCCCAGCATGATCCCCTACACTACACAAACACCACTGCACTACCCTAAACCCTAAAACACCACCCCCAGCACGACCCCTACACTAGACAAACACAACTGTACTAACCTAAACCCTAAAACACTACCCCCAGCATGACCCCCTTCACTACCAAAACACAACTGTACTACCCTAAACCCAAAAACACTACCACCAACACGACCCCCTACACTACCCAAACACCACTGCACTACCCTAAACCCTAAAACAAGACCCCCTCCACTACAAAAACACTACAGCACTACTCTAAACCCAAAAACACTACCCCCAGCATGACCCCCTACACTACAAAAACACCACTGCACTACCCTAAACCCTAAAACACTATCCCTGCACTACACAAACACAACTGCACTTCGCTAAACCCTAAAACACTACACCCAGCATCACCCCATACACTACACAAACACCACTGCACTAACCTAAACCCTAAAACACTAACCCCAGCACGACCCCCTACACTACACAAACACCACTGTACTAACCTAAACCCTAAAACACTACCCCAGCACGACCCCCTTCACTACCCAAACACCACTGTACTACCCTAAACCCTAAAACACGACCCCCTACACTACAAAAACACCTCTGCACTACACTAAACCGTAAAACACTACCCCCAGCACAACCTTCTACACTACACGAACACCACAGCACTACCCTAAACCCCAAAACACTACCCCTATACCACACAAAAACCACTGCAATACCCTAAACCCTAACACACTACCCCCAGCAGTACCCCTATACTACCCAAACTCAACTGTACTACCCTAAACCCTAAAACACTACCCCCAGCATGACCCCCCACACTACACATACACCACTGCACTCCCCTACTGTACTACCCGAAACCCTAAACCACTACACCCAGCACTACCCCTACACTACCCAACAACCACGGCACAACCCTAAACCCTAAAACACTACCCCCAGCACGACACCCAACACTGCCCACACTTAACTGCACTGCCCTAAACCCTAAAACACTACCACCAGCACGACTCCCTACACTACCCAAACACCACTGCACTACCCTAAACCCTAAATCTACCACCAGCACAACCCTCTACCCTGCACAAACACCAATGCACTACCCTAACACCTAAAACACTACCCCCAGCAAAACCACCTCCGCTACACAGACCCCATTGTACTATAATAAACCCTAAAACACTACCCCCAGCAAGACCCCCTTCACTACTCAAACACAACTACACTACCCTAAACCCAAAAACACTACCCCCAGCATGACACTCTACACTACAAACTTCACTGCACTACCCTAAACCCTAAAACACTACCCCTACACTACACAAACACCACTGCACTACCCTAAACCCTAAAACACTACCCCCAGCACGACCACCTACACTACACAAACACCACTGCACTACCGTAAACCCTAAAACACTACCCCAGCACTACCACCTACTTTACCCAAACACCACTGCACTATCCTAAACCCTAAAACACTACCCCCAGCACAACCACCTACTCTACACAAACACCACTCCACTACCCTAAAGCCTCAAAGACTACCCACAGCACGACACCCTCCACTACCCAAACACCACTCCACTACCCTAAACCACTACCCCCAGCACGACCCCCTACACTATACAAATACCACAGCACTACCCTAAACCCTCAAACACGACCCCCTGCACGACCCCTACACTACACAAACACCACTGCGCTACCCTCAACCCTAAAACACTACCCCAGCACTACACCCTACACTACCCAAACACCACTGCACTACCCTAAACCCTAAAACACTATCCCCAGCATTACCCCTACATTACCCAAACACCACTGCACAACCCTAAACTCTAAAACACTACCCCCAGTATGACCCCCTACACTACTCAAACACCACAGCACTACCCTAAACCCTAAAACACTACCCCCAGCAGTACCCCCTACACTACCCAAACACCACTGCACTACCCTAAACCCTAAAACACTACCCCCAGCACGACCACCTACACTACACAAACACCACTGCACTACCGTAAACCCTAAAACACTACCCCAGCACTACCACCTACTTTACCCAAACATCACTGCACTACCCTAAACCCTAAAACACTACCCCCAGCACAACCACCTACTCTACACAAACACCACTCCACTACCCTAACCCCTCAAAGACTACCCACAGCACGACACCCTACACTACCCAAACACCACTCCACTACCCTAAACCACTACCCCCAGCACGACCCCCTACACTACACAAACACCACAGCACTACCCTAAACCCTCAAACACGACCCCCTGCACGACCCCTACACTACACAAACACCACTGCGCTACCCTCAACCCTAAAACACTACCCCAGCACTACACCCTACACTACCCAAACACCACTGCACTACCCTAAACCCTAAATCTACCACCAGCACAACCCTCTACCCTGCACAAACACCAATGCACTACCCTAACACCTAAAACACTACCCCCAGCAAAACCACCTCCGCTACACAGACCCCATTGTACTATAATAAACCCTAAAACACTACCCCCAGCAAGACCCCCTTCACTACTCAAACACAACTACACTACCCTAAACCCAAAAACACTACCCCCAGCATGACACTCTACACTACAAACTTCACTGCACTACCCTAAACCCTAAAACACTACCCCTACACTACACAAACACCACTGCACTACCCTAAACCCTAAAACACTACCCCCAGCACGACCACCTACACTACACAAACACCACTGCACTACCGTAAACCCTAAAACACTACCCCAGCACTACCACCTACTTTACCCAAACACCACTGCACTATCCTAAACCCTAAAACACTACCCCCAGCACAACCACCTACTCTACACAAACACCACTCCACTACCCTAAAGCCTCAAAGACTACCCACAGCACGACACCCTACACTACCCAAACACCACTCCACTACCCTAAACCACTACCCCCAGCACGACCCCCTACACTATACAAATACCACAGCACTACCCTAAACCCTCAAACACGACCCCCTGCACGACCCCTACACTACACAAACACCACTGCGCTACCCTCAACCCTAAAACACTACCCCAGCACTACACCCTACACTACCCAAACACCACTGCACTACCCTAAACCCTAAAACACTATCCCCAGCATTACCCCTACATTACCCAAACACCACTGCACAACCCTAAACTCTAAAACACTACCCCCAGTATGACCCCCTACACTACTCAAACACCACAGCACTACCCTAAACCCTAAAACACTACCCCCAGCAGTACCCCCTACACTACCCAAACACCACTGCACTACCCTAAACCCTAAAACACTACCCCCAGCACGACCACCTACACTACACAAACACCACTGCACTACCGTAAACCCTAAAACACTACCCCAGCACTACTACCTACTTTACCCAAACATCACTGCACTACCCTAAACCCTAAAACACTACCCCCAGCACAACCACCTACTCTACACAAACACCACTCCACTACCCTAACCCCTCAAAGACTACCCACAGCACGACACCCTACACTACCCAAACACCACTCCACTACCCTAAACCACTACCCCCAGCACGACCCCCTACACTACACAAACACCACAGCACAACCCTAAACCCTAAAACACGACCCCCTGCACGACCCCTACACTACACAAACACCACTGCGCTACCCTCAACCCTAATACACTACCCCAGCACTACACCCTACACTACCCAAACACCACTGCACTACCCTAAACCCTAAAACACTATCCCCAGCATTACCCCTACATTACCCAAACACAACTGCACAACCCTAAACTCTAAAACACTACCCCCAGTATGACCCCCTACACTACTCAAACACCACAGCACTACCCTAAACCCTAAAACACTACCCCCAGCAGTACCCCCTACACTACCCAAACACAACTGCACTACCCTAAAACGCTACCCCCAGCATGACCCCCTACACTAAAACACACCACTGCACTACCCTGCTGTACTACCCTAAACCCTAAAGCACTACCCCCAGCATGACCCCCTACACTACCCAAACACCACTGTGCTTCCCTAAACCATAACCTATCCCCATCATGACCCACTACACTACCCAGACACCACTGCACTATCCTAAACCCTAAATCAACCCCCTGGTATGACCCCCTACACTACACAAACACCACTGCGCTACACTAAACCCTAAAACACTACCCCCAGCATGACCCCTTACACTACCCAAACACCACTGCACTACAATAAACCCTGAAACCCTCCCCGCAGCATAACCCCCTACACTACACAAATACTACTGCAATGCCCTAAACCCTAAAACACTACCCCAAGCAGGACCACCTACACTACCCAAACACCACTGCACTGGGCCTAAACCCGAAAACACTACCCCCAGCATGAACTCCTACACTACTCAGACACCACTACACTACCCTAAAACACTACCCCAGCAAGACCCCCTACACTACACAAACACCACTGCACTACCCTAAACCCTAAAACACTACCCACAGCACTACCCCCAATACTACACAAACACCACTGCACTGCCCTAAACCCTAAAACACTACCCCCAACAGTACCCCCTACACCACACAATCAGCACTGCACTACCCTAAATCCTAAAACACTACTCCCAGCACAACCCCCTATACTACCCAAACACCACGCCACTACTCTAAACCCTAAAACACATACCCCAGCACATCCCCCTACACCACACAAACACCACTGCATTACCCTAAACCCTAAATCTATGTGCAGCACAACCCCCTACACTACACAAACAGCACTGCACTACCGTAAACCCTAAAAAACTACCCACAGCACGACCCCCTTCACTACACAAACACCACTGCACTATCTTAAACTCTAAAACATTACCCCCAGCATGACCCCCTACACTACACAAACACCACTGCACTACCCTAAAACACTATCCTCAGCAATACCCCTACACTACCCAAACACCACTGCACTAACCTAAACCCTACAACACTACCCCCAGCACGACCCCCTGCACTACTCAAAGACCACTGTACTACTCTAAACCCTAAAACACTACCCCTACACTACACAAACACCAATGAACTACCCTCAACCCTAAAACACTACCCCCAGCACTAAGCCCTATACTACCCAAACACCACTGCACTACCCTAAGCTCTAAAACACTACCCCCAGCATGAGCCCCTACACAATAAAAACACCACTGCACTACTCTACTGCACTACACTAAACCCTAAAACACTATCCCTACACTACACAAACACAACTGCACTTCCCTAAACCCTAAAACACTACCCCCAGCAGCACCCCCTACACTACACAAACACCACTGCACTACCCTAAACCCTAAAACACTACCCCCAGCATGACCCCCTACACAAACACCACTGTACTAACCTAAACCCTAAAACACTACCCCCAGCACGACCCCCTTCACTACCCAAACACCACTGTACTACCCTAAACCCTAAAACACGACCCCCTTCAGTACAAAAACACCACTGCACTACACTAAACCCTAAAACACTACCCCCAGCACGACCTCCTACACTACACAAACAGCACAGCACTACCCTAAACCCCAAAACACTACCCCTACACTACACAAAAACCACTGCACTACCCTAATCCCTGACACACTACCCCAGCAGTACCCCTATACTACCCAAACACAACTGTACTACTCTAAACCCTAAAACACTACCCCCAGCATGACCCCCCACACTACACATACACCACTGCACTACCCTACTGTACTACCCGAAACCCTAAACTACTACGCCCAGCACTACCCCCTACACTACCAAACAACCACGGCACAACCCTAAACCTTAAAACACTACCCCCAGCACGACACCCTACACTGCCCACACATAACTGCACTGCCCCAAACCCTAAAACACTACCACCAGCATGACTCCCTACACTACCCAAACACCACTGCACTACCCTAAACCCTAAATCTACCACCAGCACAACCCCCACCCTGCACAAACACCACTGCACTACCTTAACACCTAAAACACTACCCCCAGCAAGACCCCCTTTACTACTCAAACACAACTATACTACCCTAAACCCAAAAAACCTACCCCCTACAAGACCCCCTACACCACCGAAACACCACTGCTCTACACTAAACCCTAAAACACTAAACCCGGCATGACCCCCTACACTACACAAACTTCACTGCACTACCCTAAACCCTAAAACACTACCCCTACATTACACAAACACCACTGCACTACCCTAAACCCAAAAACACTACCCCACCACTGCACCACCTACACTACACAAACACCACTCCACTACCCTAAACCCTCAAAGACTACCCACAGCACGACACCCTACACTACCCAAACACCACTGCACTACCCTAAACCTCTACCCCCAGCACGAACCCCTACACTACACAAACACCACTGCACTACCCTAAACCCTAAAACACTACCCCTACACTACACAAACACGACTGCACTACCCTCAACCCTAAAACACTACCCCTAGCACTACGCCCTACACTACCCAAACACCATTGCACTACCCTAAACCCTAAAACACTATCCCCAGCACTATCCCCTACACTACCTAAACACCACTGCACTACCCTAAACCCTAAAACACTACCGCAAGCATTACCCCTACAGTACGCAAACACCACTGCACTACCCTAAACCCTAAAACACTACAACCAGCATGACCCCCTAACTTACACAAACACCACAGCACTACCCTAAAATCTAAAACACTACCCCCAGCAGTACCCCCTACACTACCCAAACACAACTGCAGTACCCTAAACCCAAAACACTACCCCCAGCATGACCCCTACACTACACAAACACCACTGCACTACCCTACTGTACTACCCTAAACCCTAAATCAGTAACCTCAGCATGACCCCCTACACTACCCATACCCCACTGCACTACCCTAAACCCTAAAACACTACCCCCAGCAGGACCCCCTTCACTACTCAAACACAACTGTACTACCCAAAAACACTAACCCCAGCAAGACCCCCTACACCACCCAAACACCACTGCTCTACCCTAAACCCTAAAACACAATCCCCTACACTACACAAACTCCACTGCACTACACTAAACACTAAAACACTACCCCCGGCACAACCCCCTACACAACACAAACATCACTGCACTACCCTAAACCCTAAAACACTACCCCTACACTAAACAAACACCACTGCTCTACCCTAAACCCTAAAACACTACGCCCAGCACTACCCCCTACACTACACAAACACCACTGCACTACCGTAAACCCTAAAACATTACCCCAGCACTAACCCCTACTTTACCCAAATACCACTGCACTACCCTAAACCCTAAAACACTACACCCATCACGACCACCTACACTACACAAAAACCACTGCACTATCCTAAACCCTCAAACACTACCCCCAGCACGACCTCCTACACAACCCAAACACCACTGCACTACCCTAAACCCTAAACCACTATCCCCTGCACGACCCCCACACTACACAAACACCACTGCACTACTCTAAACCCTAAAACACTACCCCTACACTACACAAACACCAATGAACTACCCTCAACCCTAAAACACTACCCCCAGCACTAAGCCCTATACTACCCAAACACCACTGCACTACCCTAAGCTCTAAAACCCTACCCCCAGCATGAGCCCTTACACTATAAAAACACCACTGCACTACCCTACTGTACTACACTAAACCCTAAAACACTACCCCCAGCATGACCCCCTACACTGCCCAAATACCACTGCACTACCCTAAACCCGAAAACACAACCCCCAGCAAGACCTCCTGCACTACCCAAACACCACTGCACTACCCAAAACCATAAAAGACTACCCCCTGCACTACACAAACAACACTGCACCACCCTAAAACACTACCCCCAGCATGACCCCCTGCACTACCCAAACACCACTGCACTACCCAAAACCAAAAAAGACTACCCCCTGCACTACACAAACACCAATGCACTACCCTAAACCCTAAAAACCTATCCCCAGCACTACCCCTACACTACCCAAACACCACTGCACTACCCTAAACTCTAAAACACTACACCCAGCATGACCCCCAACACTACACAAACACCACAGCTCTACCCTAATCCCAAAAACACGACCTCCAGCATGACACCCTACACTACCCAAACTCAACTGCTCTACACTAAACACTAAAACACTACCCCCGGCACGACCCCCTACACTACACAAACTTCACTGCACTACCCTAACCCCTAAAACACTACCTCTCCACTACACAAACACCACTGCACTACCCTATACCACTACCCCCAGCACGACCCCCTACACTACACAAACACCACTGCACTACCCTAAACTCTAAAACACTACCCCCAGCAAAACCCCCTTCACTACACAAATACCACGGCACTGCCTTAAACCCTAAAACACTACCCCCAACACGACCCCCACACTACACAAACACCACTACACTACCCTAAACCCTAAAACACTACCCCCAGCAAAACCCCCTACACTACACAAACTTCACTGCACTACCCTAACCCCTAAAACACTACCCCTCCACTACACAAACACCACTGCACTACCCTAAACCACTACCCCCAGCACGACCCCCTACACTACACAAACACCACTGCACTACCCTAAACTCTAAAACACTACCCCCAGCAAAACCCCCTTCACTCCACAAATACCACTGCACTGCCTTAAACCCTAAAACACTACCCCCAGCATGACCCCCTGCACTACACAAACTTCACTGCACTACCCTAAACCCTAAAACACTACCTCTACACTACACAAACACCACTGCACTACCCAAAACACTACCCCCAGCACGACCCCCTACACTACACAAACACCACTGCACTACAGTAAACCCAAAAACACTACCCCAGCACCACCACCTACTTTACCCAAACACCACTGCACTACCCTAAACCCTAAAACACTACACCCAGCACGACCACCTACACTACACAAAAACCACTGCACTACCCTAAACCCTCAAACACTACCCCCAGCACAACCCCCTACACAACCCAAAAACCACTGCACTACCCTAAACCCTAAACCACTATCCCCAGCACGACCCCCCACACTACACAAACACCACTGCACTACAGTAAACCCAAAAACACTACCCCAGCACCACCACCTACTTTACCCAAACACCACTGCACTACCCTAAACCCTAAAACACTACACCCAGCACGACCACCTACACTACACAAAAACCACTGCACTACCCTAAACCCTCAAACACTACCCCCAGCACAACCCCCTACACAACCCAAAAACCACTGCACTACCCTAAACCCTAAAACATTACCTCCAGCACTAAGCCCTATACTACCCAAACACCACTGCACTACCCTAAGCTCTAAAACACTACCTCCAGCATGAACCCCTACACTATAAAAACACCACTGCACTACCCTACTGTACTACACTAATCCCTAAAACACTACCCCCAGCACGACCCCCTAAACTACACAAACACCACTGAACTACCCTAAACCGTTAAACACTACCCCCAGCATGGCCCCCTACACTACCCAAACATCACTGCACTACCCTAAACCCTAAAACACTACTCCCAGCACGACTCTCTACACTACACAAACACCACTGCACTACCCTAAACCCTAAATCTACCTCCAGTACAACCCCCTACACTGCACAACCACTGCACTACCCTAAACCCTAAAACACTACCCCAGCACGATACCCTTCACTACACAAACACCACTGCACTGCCTTAAACCCTAAAACACTACCCCCAGCACGACCCCTACACTACACAAACACCCCTGCACTACCCTAAACCCTAAAACACTACCCCCAGCACGACCCCCTACACTACACAACCACCACTGCACTACCCTAAACCCTAAAACACTACCCCCTACACTACACAAACACCACTGCACTACCCTAAACCCTAACACACTACCCCCAGCACGACCCCCTACACTACACAAACACCACTGAACTACCCTAAACCGATAAACACTAACCCCTACACGGCCCCTGCACTACCCAAACATCACTGCACTACCCTAAACCCTAAAACACTTCTCCCAGCACGACTCCCTACGCAACACAAACACCACTGCACTACCCTAATCCCTAAAACACTTACCCAAGCACAACCCCCTACTTCACACAAACACCACTGCACTACCCTAAACCCTAAAACACTACCCCCAGCACGAACCCTACACTACACAAACACCACTGCACTACCCTAAACCCTACATCTACGCCAGCACAACACCCTACACTGCACAAACACCACTGCACTACCCTAAACCCTAAAACACTAACCCCAGCATGACACCCTACACTACCCAAACACCACTGCACTACCCTAAACCCTACATCTATCCCAGCACAACACCCTACACTGCACAAACACCACTGCACTACCCTAAACCCTAAAACACTAACCCCAGCATGACCCCCTACACTACACAAACACCACTGCACTACGCTAAACCATAAAACACTATGCCTAGCACGATCCCCTACACTACCCAAACACCACCGCACTACCCTAATCCCTAAAACACTAACCCAAGCACGACCCCCTACATCACACAAACACCACTGCACTACCCTAAACCCTAAAACACTACCCCCAGCATGACCCCTACACTACACAAACACCACTGCACTACCCAAAACCCTAAAACACTTCCCCCAGCATGACCCCTACACTACACAAACAACACTGTACTACCCTAAACCATAAAACACTATGCCTAGCACGACCCCCTACACTACCCAAACACCACCGCACTACCCTAATCCCTAAAACACTTACCCAAGCACGACCCCCCTACTTCACACAAACACCACTGCACTACCCTAAACCCTAAAACACTACCCCCAGCATGAACCCTACACTACACAAACACCACTGCACTACCCTAAACCCTAAAACACTAACCCCAGCATGACACCCTACACTACCCAAACATCACTGCACTACCCTAAACCCTACATCTATCCCAGCACAACACCCTACACTGCACAAACACCACTGCACTGGGCCTAAACCCGAAAACACTACCCCCAGCATGAACTCCTACACTACTCAGACACCACTACACTACCCTAAAACACTACCCCAGCAAGACCCCCTACACTACACAAACACCACTGCACTACCCTAAACCCTAAAACACTACCCACAGCACTACCCCCAATACTACACAAACACCACTGCACTGCCCTAAACCCTAAAACACTAACCCCAGCACGACCCCCTGCACTACTCAAAGACCACTGTACTACTCTAAACCCTAAAACACTACCCCTACACTACACAAACACCAATGAACTACCCTCAACCCTAAAACACTGCCCCCAGCACTAAGCCCTATACTACCCAAACACCACTGCACTACCCTAAGCTCTAAAACACTACCCCCAGCATGAGCCCCTACACAATAAAAACACCACTGCACTACTCTACTGCACTACACTAAACCCTAAAACACTATCCCTACACTACACAAACAGAACTGCACTTCCCTAAACCCTAAAACACTACCCCCAGCAGCACCCCCTACACTACACAAACACCACTGCACTACCCTAAACCCTAAAACACTACCCCCAGCATGACCCCCTACACTACACAAACACCACTGTACTAACCTAAACCCTAAAACACTACCCCCAGCACGACCCCCTTCACTACCCAAACACCACTGTACTACCCTAAACCCTAAAACACGACCCCCTACAGTACAAAAACACCACTGCACTACACTAAACCCTAAAACACTACCCCCAGCACGACCTCCTACACTACACAAACAGCACAGCACTACCCTAAACCCCAAAACACTACCCCTACACTACACAAAAACCACTGCACTACCCTAATCCCTGACACACTACCCCAGCAGTACCCCTATACTACCCAAACACAACTGTACTACTCTAAACCCTAAAACACTACCCCCAGCATGACCCCCCACACTACACATACACCACTGCACTACCCTACTGTACTACCCGAAACCCTAAACTACTACGCCCAGCACTACCCCCTACACTACCAAACAACCACGGCACAACCCTAAACCTTAAAACACTACCCCCAGCACGACACCCTACACTGCCCACACATAACTGCACTGCCCCAAACCCTAAAACACTACCACCAGCATGACTCCCTACACTACCCAAACACCACTGCACTACCCTAAACCCTAAATCTACCACCAGCACAACCCCCACCCTGCACAAACACCACTGCACTACCTTAACACCTAAAACACTACCCCCAGCAAAACCACCTTCGCTACACAAACACCATTGTACTACAATAAACCCTAAAACACTACCCCCAGCAAGACCCCCTTTACTACTCAAACACAACTATACTACCCTAAACCCAAAAAACCTACCCCCTACAAGACCCCCTACACCACCGAAACACCACTGCTCTACACTAAACCCTAAAACACTAAACCCGGCATGACCCCCTACACTACACAAACTTCACTGCACTACCCTAAACCCTAAAACACTACCCCTACATTACACAAACACCACTGCACTACCCTAAACCCAAAAGCACTACCCCACCACTGCACCACCTACACTACACAAACACCACTCCACTACCCTAAACCCTCAAAGACTACCCACAGCACGACACCCTACACTACCCAAACACCACTGCACTACCCTAAACCTCTACCCCCAGCACGAACCCCTACACTACACAAACACCACTGCACTACCCTAAACCCTAAAACACTACCCCTACACTACACAAACACGACTGCACTACCCTCAACCCTAAAACACTACCCCTAGCACTACGCCCTACACTACCCAAACACCATTGCACTACCCTAAACCCTAAAACACTATCCCCAGCACTATCCCCTACACTACCTAAACACCACTGCACTACCCTAAACCCTAAAACACTACCGCAAGCATTACCCCTACAGTACGCAAACACCACTGCACTACCCTAAACCCTAAAACACTACAACCAGCATGACCCCCTAACTTACACAAACACCACAGCACTACCCTAAAATCTAAAACACTACCCCCAGCAGTACCCCCTACACTACCCAAACACAACTGCAGTACCCTAAACCCAAAACACTACCCCCAGCATGACCCCTACACTACACAAACACCACTGCACTACCCTACTGTACTACCCTAAACCCTAAATCAGTAACCTCAGCATGACCCCCTACACTACCCATACCCCACTGCACTACCCTAAACCCTAAAACACTACCCCCAGCAGGACCCCCTTCACTACTCAAACACAACTGTACTACCCAAAAACACTAACCCCAGCAAGACCCCCTACACCACCCAAACACCACTGCTCTACCCTAAACCCTAAAACACAATCCCCTACACTACACAAACTCCACTGCACTACACTAAACACTAAAACACTACCCCCGGCACAACCCCCTACACAACACAAACATCACTGCACTACCCTAAACCCTAAAACACTACCCCTACACTACACAAACACCACTGCTCTACCCTAAACCCTAAAACACTACGCCCAGCACTACCCCCTACACTACACAAACACCACTGCACTACCGTAAACCCTAAAACATTACCCCAGCACTAACCCCTACTTTACCCAAACACCACTGCACTACCCTAAACCCTAAAACACTACACCCATCACGACCACCTACACTACACAAAAACCACTGCACTATCCTAAACCCTCAAACACTACCCCCAGCACGACCTCCTACACAACCCAAACACCACTGCACTACCCTAAACCCTAAACCACTATCCCCTGCACGACCCCCACACTACACAAACACCACTGCACTACTCTAAACCCTAAAACACTACCCCTACACTACACAAACACCAATGAACTACCCTCAACCCTAAAACACTACCCCCAGCACTAAGCCCTATACTACCCAAACACCACTGCACTACCCTAAGCTCTAAAACCCTACCCCCAGCATGAGCCCTTACACTATAAAAACACCACTGCACTACCCTACTGTACTACACTAAACCCTAAAACACTACCCCCAGCATGACCCCCTACACTGCCCAAATACCACTGCACTACCCTAAACCCGAAAACACAACCCCCAGCAAGACCTCCTGCACTACCCAAACACCACTGCACTACCCAAAACCATAAAAGACTACCCCCTGCACTACACAAACACCACTGCACCACCCTAAAACACTACCCCCAGCATGACCCCCTGCACTACCCAAACACCACTGCACTACCCAAAACCAAAAAAGACTACCCCCTGCACTACACAAACACCAATGCACTACCCTAAACCCTAAAAACCTATCCCCAGCACTACCCCTACACTACCCAAACACCACTGCACTACCCTAAACTCTAAAACACTACACCCAGCATGACCCCCAACACTACACAAACACCACAGCTCTACCCTAATCCCAAAAACACGACCTCCAGCATGACACCCTACACTACCCAAACTCAACTGCTCTACACTAAACACTAAAACACTACCCCCGGCACGACCCCCTACACTACACAAACTTCACTGCACTACCCTAACCCCTAAAACACTACCTCTCCACTACACAAACACCACTGCACTACCCTAAACCACTACCCCCAGCACGACCCCCTACACTACACAAACACCACTGCACTACCCTAAACTCTAAAACACTACCCCCAGCAAAACCCCCTTCACTACACAAATACCACGGCACTGCCTTAAACCCTAAAACACTACCCCCAACACGACCCCCACACTACACAAACACCACTACACTACCCTAAACCCTAAAACACTACCCCCAGCAAAACCCCCTACACTACACAAACTTCACTGCACTACCCTAACCCCTAAAACACTACCCCTCCACTACACAAACACCACTGCACTACCCTAAACCACTACCCCCAGCACGACCCCCTACACTACACAAACACCACTGCACTACCCTAAACTCTAAAACACTACCCCCAGCAAAACCCCCTTCACTCCACAAATACCACTGCACTGCCTTAAACCCTAAAACACTACCCCCAGCATGACCCCCTGCACTACACAAACTTCACTGCACTACCCTAAACCCTAAAACACTACCTCTACACTACACAAACACCACTGCACTACCCAAAACACTACCCCCAGCACGACCCCCTACACTACACAAACACCACTGCACTACAGTAAACCCAAAAACACTACCCCAGCACCACCACCTACTTTACCCAAACACCACTGCACTACCCTAAACCCTAAAACACTACACCCAGCACGACCACCTACACTACACAAAAACCACTGCACTACCCTAAACCCTCAAACACTACCCCCAGCACAACCCCCTACACAACCCAAAAACCACTGCACTACCCTAAACCCTAAACCACTATCCCCAGCACGACCCCCCACACTACACAAACACCACTGCACTACAGTAAACCCAAAAACACTACCCCAGCACCACCACCTACTTTACCCAAACACCACTGCACTACCCTAAACCCTAAAACACTACACCCAGCACGACCACCTACACTACACAAAAACCACTGCACTACCCTAAACCCTCAAACACTACCCCCAGCACAACCCCCTACACAACCCAAAAACCACTGCACTACCCTAAACCCTAAAACATTACCTCCAGCACTAAGCCCTATACTACCCAAACACCACTGCACTACCCTAAGCTCTAAAACACTACCTCCAGCATGAACCCCTACACTATAAAAACACCACTGCACTACCCTACTGTACTACACTAATCCCTAAAACACTACCCCCAGCACGACCCCCTAAACTACACAAACACCACTGAACTACCCTAAACCGTTAAACACTACCCCCAGCATGGCCCCCTACACTACCCAAACATCACTGCACTACCCTAAACCCTAAAACACTACTCCCAGCACGACTCTCTACACTACACAAACACCACTGCACTACCCTAAACCCTAAATCTACCTCCAGTACAACCCCCTACACTGCACAACCACTGCACTACCCTAAACCCTAAAACACTACCCCAGCACGATACCCTTCACTACACAAACACCACTGCACTGCCTTAAACCCTAAAACACTACCCCCAGCACGACCCCTACACTACACAAACACCCCTGCACTACCCTAAACCCTAAAACACTACCCCCAGCACGACCCCCTACACTACACAACCACCACTGCACTACCCTAAACCCTAAAACACTACCCCCTACACTACACAAACACCACTGCACTACCCTAAACCCTAACACACTACCCCCAGCACGACCCCCTACACTACACAAACACCACTGAACTACCCTAAACCGATAAACACTAACCCCTACACGGCCCCTGCACTACCCAAACATCACTGCACTACCCTAAACCCTAAAACACTTCTCCCAGCACGACTCCCGACGCAACACAAACACCACTGCACTACCCTAATCCCTAAAACACTTACCCAAGCACAACCCCCTACTTCACACAAACACCACTGCACTACCCTAAACCCTAAAACACTACCCCCAGCACGAACCCTACACTACACAAACACCACTGCACTACCCTAAACCCTACATCTACCCCAGCACAACACCCTACACTGCACAAACACCACTGCACTACCCTAAACCCTAAAACACTAACCCCAGCATGACACCCTACACTACCCAAACACCACTGCACTACCCTAAACCCTACATCTATCCCAGCACAACACCCTACACTGCACAAACACCACTGCACTACCCTAAACCCTAAAACACTAACCCCAGCATGACCCCCTACACTACACAAACACCACTGCACTACCCTAAACCATAAAACACTATGCCTAGCACGATCCCCTACACTACCCAAACACCACCGCACTACCCTAATCCCTAAAACACTAACCCAAGCACGACCCCCTACATCACACAAACACCACTGCACTACCCTAAACCCTAAAACACTACCCCCAGCATGACCCCTACACTACACAAACACCACTGCACTACCCAAAACCCTAAAACACTTCCCCCAGCATGACCCCTACACTACACAAACAACACTGTACTACCCTAAACCATAAAACACTATGCCTAGCACGACCCCCTACACTACCCAAACACCACCGCACTACCCTAATCCCTAAAACACTTACCCAAGCACGACCCCCTACTTCACAAAAACACCACTGCACTACCCTAAACCCTAAAACACTACCCCCAGCATGAACCCTACACTACACAAACACCACTGCACTACCCTAAACCCTAAAACACTAACCCCAGCATGACACCCTACACTACCCAAACATCACTGCACTACCCTAAACCCTACATCTATCCCAGCACAACACCCTACACTGCACAAACACCACTGCACTGGGCCTAAACCCGAAAACACTACCCCCAGCATGAACTCCTACACTACTCAGACACCACTACACTACCCTAAAACACTACCCCAGCAAGACCCCCTACACTACACAAACACCACTGCACTACCCTAAACCCTAACACACTACCCACAGCACTACCCCCAATACTACACAAACACCACTGCACTGCCCTAAACCCTAAAACACTACCCCCAGCACGACCCCCTGCACTACTCAAAGACCACTGTACTACTCTAAACCATAAAACACTACCCCTACACTACACAAACACCAATGAACTACCCTCAACCCTAAAACACTACCCCCAGCACTAAGCCCTATACTACCCAAACACCACTGCACTACCCTAAGCTCTAAAACACTACCCCCAGCATGAGCCCCTACACAATAAAAACACCACTGCACTACTCTACTGCACTACACTAAACCCTAAAACACTATCCCTACACTACACAAACACAACTGCACTTCCCTAAACCCTAAAACACTACCCCCAGCAGCACCCCCTACACTACACAAACACCACTGCACTACCCTAAACCCTAAAACACTACCCCCAGCATGATCCCCTAGACTACACAAACACCACTGTACTAACCTAAACCCTAAAACACTACCCCCAGCACGACCCCCTTCACTACCCAAACACCACTGTACTACCCTAAACCCTAAAACACGACCCCCTACAGTACAAAAACACCACTGCACTACACTAAACCCTAAAACACTACCCCCAGCACGACCTCCTACACTACACAAACAGCACAGCACTACCCTAAACCCCAAAACACTACCCCTACACTACACAAAAACCACTGCACTACCCTAATCCCTGACACACTACCCCAGCAGTACCCCTATACTACCCAAACACAACTGTACTACTCTAAACCCTAAAACACTACCCCCAGCATGACCCCCCACACTACACATACACCACTGCACTACCCTACTGTACTACCCGAAACCCTAAACTACTACGCCCAGCACTACCCCCTACACTACCAAACAACCACGGCACAACCCTAAACCTTAAAACACTACCCCCAGCACGACACCCTACACTGCCCACACATAACTGCACTGCCCCAAACCCTAAAACACTACCACCAGCATGACTCCCTACACTACCCAAACACCACTGCACTACCCTAAACCCTAAATCTACCACCAGCACAACCCCCACCCTGCACAAACACCACTTCACTACCTTAACACCTAAAACACTACCCCCAGCAAAACCACCTTCGCTACACAAACACCATTGTACTACAATAAACCCTAAAACACTACCCCCAGCAAGACCCTCTTTACTACTCAAACACAACTATACTACCCTAAACCCAAAAAACCTACCCCCTACAAGACCCCCTACACCACCGAAACACCACTGCTCTACACTAAACCCTAAAACACTAAACCCGGCATGACCCCCTACACTACACAAACTTCACTGCACTACCCTAAACCCTAAAACACTACCCCTACATTACACAAACACCACTGCACTACCCTAAACCCAAAAACACTACCCCACCACTGCACCACCTACACTACACAAACACCACTCCACTACCCTAAACCCTCAAAGACTACCCACAGCACGACACCCTACACTACCCAAACACCACTGCACTACCCTAAACCTCTACCCCCAGCACGAACCCCTACACTACACAAACACCACTGCACTACCCTAAACCCTAAAACACTACCCCTACACTACACAAACACGACTGCACTACCCTCAACCCTAAAACACTACCCCTAGCACTACGCCCTACACTACCCAAACACCATTGCACTACCCTAAACCCTAAAACACTATCCCCAGCACTATCCCCTACACTACCTAAACACCACTGCACTACCCTAAACCCTAAAACACTACCGCAAGCATTACCCCTACAGTACGCAAACACCACTGCACTACCCTAAACCCTAAAACACTACCCCCAGCATGACCCCTACACTATACAAACACAACTGCACTACCCTAAACCATAAAACACTACCCCCTACACTACACAAACACCACTGCACTTCCCTAAACCCTAAATCACAACCCCCAGCATGACCCCCTACACTACACAAACACCACTGCACTACCCTAAACCCTAAAACACCACCCCCAGCACGACCCCTACACTAGACAAACACAACTGTACTAACCTAAACCCTAAAACACTACCCCCAGCATGACCCCCTTCACTACCAAAACACAACTGTACTACCCTAAACCCAAAAAACACTACCACCAACACGACCCCCTACACTACCCAAACACCACTGCACTACCCTAAACCCTAAAACAAGACCCCCTCCACTACAAAAACACTACAGCACTACTCTAAACCCAAAAACACTACCCCCAGCATGACCCCCTACACTACAAAAACACCACTGCACTACCCTAAACCCTAAAACACTATCCCTGCACTACACAAACACAACTGCACTTCGCTAAACCCTAAAACACTACACCCAGCATCACCCCATACACTACACAAACACCACTGCACTAACCTAAACCCTAAAACACTAACCCCAGCACGACCCCCTACACTACACAAACACCACTGTACTAACCTAAACCCTAAAACACTACCCCAGCACGACCCCCTTCACTACCCAAACACCACTGTACTACCCTAAACCCTAAAACACGACCCCCTACACTACAAAAACACCTCTGCACTACACTAAACCGTAAAACACTACACCCCACCACAACCTTCTACACTACACGAACACCACAGCACTACCCTAAACCCCAAAACACTACCCCTATACCACACAAAAACCACTGCAATACCCTAAACCCTAACAAACTACCCCCAGCTGTACCCCTATACTACCCAAACTCAACTGTACTACCCTAAACCCTAAAACACTACCCCCAGCATGACCCCCCACACTACACAAACACCACTGCACTCCCCTACTGTACTACCCGAAACCCTAAACCACTACACCCAGCACTACCCCTACACTACCCAACAACCACGGCACAACCCTAAACCCTAAAACACTACCCCCAGCACGACACCCAACACTGCCCACACTTAACTGCACTGCCCTAAACCCTAAAACACTACCACCAGCACGACTCCCTACACTACCCAAACACCACTGCACTACCCTAAACCCTAAATCTACCACCAGCACAACCCTCTACCCTGCACAAACACCAATGCACTACCCTAACACCTAAAACACTACCCCCAGCAAAACCACCTCCGCTACACAGACCCCATTGTACTATAATAAACCCTAAAACACTACCCCCAGCAAGACCCCCTTCACTACTCAAACACAACTACACTACCCTAAACCCAAAAACACTACCCCCAGCATGACACTCTACACTACAAACTTCACTGCACTACCCTAAACCCTAAAACACTACCCCTACACTACACAAACACCACTGCACTACCCTAAACCCTAAAACACTACCCCCAGCACGACCACCTACACTACACAAACACCACTGCACTACCGTAAACCCTAAAACACTACCCCAGCACTACCACCTACTTTACCCAAACACCACTGCACTATCCTAAACCCTAAAACACTACCCCCAGCACAACCACCTACTCTACACAAACACCACTCCACTACCCTAAAGCCTCAAAGACTACCCACAGCACGACACCCTCCACTACCCAAACACCACTCCACTACCCTAAACCACTACCCCCAGCACGACCCCCTACACTATACAAATACCACAGCACTACCCTAAACCCTCAAACACGACCCCCTGCACGACCCCTACACTACACAAACACCACTGCGCTACCCTCAACCCTAAAACACTACCCCAGCACTACACCCTACACTACCCAAACACCACTGCACTACCCTAAACCCTAAAACACTATCCCCAGCATTACCCCTACATTACCCAAACACCACTGCACAACCCTAAACTCTAAAACACTACCCCCAGTATGACCCCCTACACTACTCAAACACCACAGCACTACCCTAAACCCTAAAACACTACCCCCAGCAGTACCCCCTACACTACCCAAACACCACTGCACTACCCTAAACCCTAAAACACTACCCCCAGCACGACCACCTACACTACACAAACACCACTGCACTACCGTAAACCCTAAAACACTACCCCAGCTGTGGTAAATAAAATATTACGCTCTATGTATTTCAGAATATCAATAAGATCATGCATAAAGCAAGAGGCTGAGTCTGTGGTATCAGGTTCATAAAGGGATTTATTCCAATAACTCGAGTCAAAGGGAGAATATTTCCATCACCAAAATTGGATCTGGAAAGGGGCTCAAAAGTATTCTCAATATTCTCAAAACATTATTCACAGAGTACAGTATATATACATTTCTCAATTGTACGTAAGCAAAAGAGCAAGAGAGAATGAGATAAGAGCATGTGGGCGTGTAAGTAGGCGTGAAGGTGGGCGTCCATGTGGGCGTCCACTTGATGATAATGGGTAATTTGTCATGTGTGGGTGGATACCTGGAGGGGGTTGCATGATCTGCTGGAATTGTACTGGAACTTTGCCTTACTTGTGCTCAACTCGAGCATGACGTGTAACTGACGTGGGGAGGGTTGCTATGCAACCGAACAAGTCTGGAAGTGAGGCCTTCAGTTAGTGAGGCCTTCAGTGTCAAGACGACCAGCACATCTTGTATTATCTGATATCCGATGTCTGGAGCAGGGACTGATTTGTGACATAGGTTGCTCATCACCAAGAGCCGATGTGGCATCTATTTCTTCATTTACTTCATTTACTGCAGAAGCCTTACATGGGGGCTATGGGCTTTTTACTGACGTGAGCTTTGCAATCTCACAAAGAGAGACAGTAGGGCTGGGCTCCCTCCTTGCAGATGGGCGCGTTCATTCCTCCTTCACCAGGCAAGAATGTGGTTTCAGTAAGAGTAAGCAGATAACCGTGCTCAATACTGTCTCAGTACCTTGTGACAGGGCCCCTTTGGCTGAGGCCCAAGTGTGCAAGGCCAAGGATACGTAGCTGTAGCTTTCAGAGCGTTCTGAGGCATGAAAAGCTTGATGGCAGAATCAGGGCCTACTCGCCTGGACTGAAAAATAGCATAAGTGAACCATATAAAGCCGGTGGCCTTTCGTACTTAGGAATGGAATATCCGGCCCTTTCATGGCGGATCTGAAAGAGGACATGTTAACGGTGGACGCACATGTATTTGCGTCTTCATAACTGGAACTGGAGGGAACATACATGTACTTGTGATTTATACATGAAACCGTTGGGGTCCAAGATAGGGGACATAACTGATCATAAAAATCCATATTTCCACATTCCCTCCTTGTCCCCTACTTGCCCGTCAAGAGATATCAATCTTCATCAATCCATTGATCTGTTCATATAGCATCATTTGTTCTTCTTTTTTCTTCTGGGACGAACGAAATCTTGGTGGTGAAATACACGATGTGGCACACAGACCACAAATCGCTGGTCCACATTGTAGGCATAAGCAGCAACTGAATAGTATGAGAAAGCCAATACCTAGGAAGGATAGGACCCTCCATCCAAAGGTGCCTGGATTCTGGTGTATCTGGCTTACAATCTTATGAAGGCGAGTTATGGCTTTATATACAGATGGCGAATTTTCTGGTATGAAAAATGCAACAGCTTGATTTGATGACCCTACAAGCTCCGCCCCTATCGGCCAGGATAACGTCAAGGACAAGACTATTTTGAAGCACAACAATCCGCATAGCAGACTGCTCTTCTGTTAAATTGCCTAAGGCGGAAATAGTTTCGTTCACTACTGCTTCAAGGGTTCTGGTTAATCTACGTATCAGCTTACTATTGGTAACTGTACCTATATAGGGAAAGAAACCTTTATTGAAATCTGTGTATTTTTCCCATGCTGTTTCAGTGTAATCGACAATTGGGAGATCTCTCTGCTGTCTATTGTGTACTAAATGAGTATTTCTATGATAATCAGGAGGAGCTAGGAAAACAGGTGGCAAAAGGAATCCGATGTAGCAGGTACCATCCCAATCTAGAGGTAGGCGTACATATGCGGTCTGGCCACATATAAAGTAGGAATGACGAGAAGCTCTAAATGTAGACTTGCCTTGATCACTGAATTTTATTACAGTGGTGCATTTACTATGGCCCATGTGTATGGAGCCATTCTTTCTTATACATAATTCCCCTTTTACTGGGAATACGGACATGGCGGGCAAGATTGGTGTAGCTTCAGATTCAACGTTCAGGATCATGAGGTTAAGTGTAAAATTACCTAATCCATATACTTCATTTCTTAGATCAGTTCCTGTTCTTTTGGGAAGTCCCTCCTTGTTAGGGTAGCAGACTTTAAGCAAAACTAAGTTCAGGTTTCCCCATACCCAGTTGTCTTGATAAACTGCGGAATTCGAACCTAGGGAATTAATCAAACTAAACCATGCTCCACAGGAGCCATTGTGTGTGAACGGATAGAGAAAGAGGGGCAAAACTCCCTTATAGTTCTGATAGGGGGGGAGTCGGCCACAGACCCAGCAGTCTGTAGCATTGCTAGTCTGATGTGAATGGTGCAGCATCTGAATAAAGGTATTGTTGCGTAAGGCAAGTCGATATGATAGCTCATAGGATGGCAGATCACTAAATGTGTGCTTTATGGTATCATTAGTGGAGGAGTATAAGAGTGAGGCAATAGGAGGAAAAATAGCATGTAGTATTAAGCTGATACATATTATCGTGATGCACAGAAGAGATTGAAAAATTACAGTCACTATACATCTATTTGCTTCTTATCTTGCTCTCTTATTTTTGCTTTATGTTATTGTCCAAGATCTTATGCGAGCCAGAATACATGTTCAACCGCTTCACCACCTAGTGGACTTAATTGATCAAACGGGTTCTGACTTCTTAGATCAAAGTTTAGCTTTGTGGAAACTTCTGGGGAGTCTCCTCTAGAAAATGGTGTTCAAAATCCAAAATCCAAGTTTAAAGTCTTTTTCCTTTGTAAAAGAGTGGTGAAGGTGCACTTTGACTTTAACGGCCGTCCCCGTGGTCCAGAGCACTGACTTTGGCGCCTTCCATCCAGGAGCGATGGAGTATTCTTTGACCTGGGTGTTGTCAGGGAAGGCGGCAGCAACCTGCGAACAACAAGAGAGTAGTGCAGACATCAAGGAAGCCAGGTAATCTGTCAGCATGTTATTATCTTTTAGGCATTGGAGTGCCCCACATATTTGGTGGTCTACCAAAGACCACTTCATAGGGAGATAAGCCTGTTCTAGAATGAGCTACCATTCGCATGTAAAAGAGGGCAACCGGCAGGGCTACCATCCAATCTACACCTTTGTCTGCGCAAATTTTTAATGTCTGTTTATGTCTTTCTACAAGGCCTGCTGCTTCAGGATGTCGCACACAATGGAATTTCCAGGTATACCCTAACAGAAGGGACACCTGCTTCATTAGTACCAGGACATATTTGTAACCTCTACATCTGTTTATTTGGATATAATCCATTTGGAGCACTTCAAAAGGGTGGTCAGGTGGATGGAATCCACCTTGTTCCATCGGAATGCCTTTACCTGCATTGAATTGGCAACAGATCATACATGTTCTGACCTTTTGTTTCGCTGCTGCACGCAGGTGCTTGTTGAACCATATATTCTGTAAGCTATCTATCATTGCTTTCTCTCCTAAGTGTGCAGGACTATGTGCGGTATTTATGATTATTTGTACCATTGAATCAGAAAGAAACCATGTGGATTTGCCCTTTGTCATCCAACCCTGATCAGTCAGTACCCCTCCTTGTTCCGATCACTTCTTTAATTCGTCTACAGTAGCATGTGTCTGTATGTCTTGTACATCCTTGGAAGGATCCCTAACTGTCATGGCTTTGGACACTTATTGAACCTGTAACTTTGTCATGTCTAGTGGGGTCTGAGCTGTCTGTTTAGCAGTTCGGTCTGCCAGATCATTGCCTTGGGAAATGGTATCTGTGGCTCTAGTATGTGCTTTACATTTTAGGATAGCTATGGCTGTTGGTAAATGTATTGCTTCCAGTAGGGCTTGAATATGGGGGCCATGCTGTATCTTGGCCCCATGAGAGGTCAAGAAACCTCTTTCTCGCCAGAGAATCGGTGTAAATGTTTACTCTCAGGTGCTTAGCTCTTATGCACGCTTGTGTCAGGGCGATGAGCTCTGCTGCTTGTGCTGACAATATGTCTATTCTTTTAGTCTCTATTATTACAGTATCAGTAGTCACTGCATATGCTGCCACTAATTCTCCCGCCCCTGTCCTCATGCATGAGCCGTCAACTTATAGTGTTAGGTCGGGGTCTGGGAGTGCAACGTCTGTCAAGTCTTGTCTTGGTTTAGTCACGGTATGTATTACTTCAACACAGTCGTGTGGTGAAACGCTTTCTGTACTGGAGGGCAAAAGGGTAGCAGGATTCAGTATGTTGCATCGTCTGATCTCTATGTGTGGTTGAAATAACGTTGGCTCATAGCCTGTCAGTCTAGCTACAGTCAGGTGTTGTGTTTGTGTCCGGTTCAAGAGAACCTCTACTGCGCGTGGTACTTGTACTGTCAGAGGGTGGCCCAGCACTATCAAGTCACTTTGTCTTATGGCTAAGGCCGTTGCTGCAACTGATTTTAGACACGCAGGCAAAGCCTGTGCTACTGGGTCTAATGTACTAGAAAAATAAGCACAGGGCTCGTGTTTTCCTGCATGATCTTGTGTTAGGACAGATAGTGCTGTTCCATCCCGCTCTGTCACAAAAAACATAAACGATTTGTTGTAATCAGGGTTTGCTAAAACTGGTGCTTGACATAAAGCTCTCTTTAATTCTTCAAATGCCACAGTGTGTTCTTGTGTCCAAGGGAGGACTTTAGTAGAAGCTGTATTAGGGGCTTGGACTAATTCCCCTGAAAGATCACAATAAAACATGAGAAAAAGGGGAAAGCACCATACCTATTTCCTCGACTTAATTTCAAAGGGGGCTTATTTCTAAGGGGCTTAATTTCTTAAGGGGCTAGCGGGAAGCGAACCTCCTCAGGGGCCAGCAGAAAGCCAATATTCTCCTCCTTCCCCCCCTTTTTGACAGGAGGAAATCTGAAACAGATTTCACTGCTGTCAAACACTATCAAACCCTGTGTCTTGTCAACACTATTAATCCCTGTGTGTAGCTACTGGGCGTAAGCAAAATTATAGGAGATACACAGCGTATTTGAAACGGCGAGAAATCCTTCAAATTAATGTACAGACCTCATTGTGTTAGCTCATAAGCTGGCCAAATGACATCTCATATGCAAATGTCCCTATTACATGAACCTACACCAACCTGAAGTCAATATTAATGCTAGTAGGCCCTAATAGGAATGCTAAATTACCTAAATATTCGGAAAACCAAGTTTAAGAACAGTTGTTAATGTTGATAATTAATAATTTATCTGCTAAAGAAATCAGTCATTTTGCAATAATTTCCACCTATACAATAAATAGCCTAATTTAAAAACAAGTCAACTTTTGGGGCCACCACTTACAAGAATGAGCTTACTAAAGCAAACTTTAAAAAGGAAATCCTGTCAGATATTTTCTCATTACCCTAAATACCGAGCCTCATTTGTCACTCTGTGGTGGCAGTCCTTATTTAAAACAGGCCTTTCAAGAGGTAAGATGCGAGTGCACAGATCATAATGGTTCCTCAATGTCCAATCTGGAAACATATGACCGAGGCTGCCTGTCTATAAGAGAAAGGCAGTTATGTGAAAAATATTTTAGTCTTGCATAATTCTTCCTTTTATTTCATTCATCTCCAACACCAATTAGACATACACTGATAACGTGTTGTCTGCTATTTTGACAGCATGATAAAGGTAATATCACATCTGTGAAATTTAGTAATTGTGAACAAGTTCCAGCCAAGCGCTGTGCAAAGATCGCCGTCGTCACGACTATCTCTGTACTTGCACAGGAGAACTTGGTATTAAACGCTAAACAGACTGGTCAATACAACACAAAAACAAAACATATATAAAATACATATGCCAAGCCATCAGTATACCAAACACAGAAAGCATAGACAATTGCACTAACATATATAAATGAGCAGCGATGCGCAATTACAGTACCTACAGCTCAGAGGCGAACATTCTGGCCTGCTTAATTTGTCAGGCTTATAATCAATAATTCATTTACCTGCCCTATACACCCCCATCTGAAATCACCGTGTCAAGTCTGACACACAGAATCAGCAATAATAATCAAAAACGAAGAACACACGAACCTGTTTGTTTTCTTTTATAAAAACAGAATCAGCAATAATAATCAAAAACGAAGAACACACGAACCTGTTTGTTTTCTTTTATAAAAATGAGCTATGCATCTTCGTCAACACAATGTACCCTAATGTCCCAGACGAAGACGCACCTCTCATCTCTCCTCACAGACTTTTAACCACTGGATCATTTATCCAATGCAACTGGTGGCAGCTAGTGGCCACAATTCAAAAATGTCTGAATTTGAAAATCGTTTTTATATAGGCACATAGCCCTTAAAATTCCAAGCAAGAGCAACATTTTACTTTCTGGCCAGAAGCAATATAGCATTTGCTAAAAAATAAAACAAATCTTCTCCATAGACATTTCCTCGGGGCACTCGTTTTGCACAGAATAGAACAAGGGAATCTTTCTCGACTTACATTTCTCAGCTGCCCTGTCTTATCAGAGAAGTTAAAAATAGCCCCTCAGCGCGGCCTGAGCCTGGGCTGCCAGCCAACTTTTTTCGTTGTTCCGGCTGCAGGCATTACACAGATGCGATGTCAGAGAAGCTTTCTAAGCAGTGCCTCTGTTCTGCTCCTCTCACCGGCCCCCACCTACACTGGCTACAAGGTCAGAATCTGTCTCCGATTTCTGTATCACATACTGCTCTACACAGCCCCCACCTTCTCCTCACTCTGAAGCTGTCAAAGACAAAAAGACTACTCAATTCCATAAAAACTGCAATAATTCGCTCAATTGAAAAATTATTTTTACATACAATTTGCACTCAGGGGGTCATAATCTTACCGACTTGACCCAGCACATTGGCTCACTGGACCACCAAGAACACAAACCTGGATTCTGGAACAATTTTGTAAATTCGAAATACCCACAATTTTTCTCAAGCTAAACTTTTCACTAATTATTTTTCATTAACACTTTGTACATTAGGGGTGTCATCAAATCACAGGTGTTGCTCCTTCTCTAGCTACACCCCTCTCAATTTCCTATTGACAACGTAGTCAAATGTTGGACCATGTAAACACCAGCTATGCGCTGTTCATTTGGTGGGTGGCTCAAGAACCTTTGGGCTACTATATCATTATTATATGTATCGTGGTACTTGCGGTGGCACTCTAACTGGTCTTTCTACTGGGGCCACTCTTGCTAGGTCCTCTGAAAGGACGGGATAAATACCAGCAACGTCAGTATTTCTTTCTCTGTCAGCCTGCGCTCATTTTACCTACTCCAATTACTCCTGTAACATCTGTTCCTTGGCTTTTCCAGACTCCAGTCTACTCCTCTCTGCTTCGTGAAACACTTACTCTGACCTACTATGTGACTCCTTGCGCCAAAACTCAATGGCATCCTTCCAAGCTGGTCTACATTTTCTCTTTCATAAGAGTGTTTCGTTGTCCATCTACTTGTTCTGCTTTTACTCGTATACCTTCCTCAACTAACACGTTTTCTCGGGCTTTGTCTGAATCCTCCCTACTTTTCTCTTCTTTTCTGAGCGCTTACTCTGTGCGTCTATGCTATTCTTTACGCCATAATTCAATGGCATCTGTCTGTTACTGTCTGGCTATCTTTTTCCATAATTCTTCTTCCACTCTCATGATGCAATCTGCATCCCATGTCCCAACTGCGGGCCACCTCTGACTTTCTGGTAAATCCCTGGTGCAGTCCACCCATAAATCAAGAAATAATACGGCATCTAGGCCATGCTTATGATACATAAAGTACCCTGGAGTGTCCCTAGGTGGAATGGGAACAGCTTCTTCGAGTACCCCTTTTCTAGTTTTGATCTGTCTTAATTTTGAAAATAGCGGCATTTTTAGACCTTATTACTTGAACATACTTAATACAATAAACACAATAATGAACAGTCATTCACACCACAATATGTAGAACGTATTTAAAACATTTAACATTTAACATTTAACGAACAACAATGATCATTAGGGAACTAATCACTTAGCATAATACTCGACACTAACTAGATGATTCTGAATTATATACTAGACATACTAGATATACTGCTAAACAGTACAGATACACTGCTGAAACAGTGCAGACCGGATTTGTGTACCCAAACCCGTCTTGACCGGCACAACCTATGTGCACGTCAGAACGCCTCCCCGGCAATGGTACTCACCGGGTAGCTCGGAACGGAAGGCCTCGGAACTGAACTGGACTGGACTGGACCAAACTGGACTGGACTGGACTCGACTCGTGACTTGGATACTTCGGAACTTCGGAATCTGGTGGGCCTCTGTATACCTCGGACACAGCTCTCTCGCAGGTGGGCTCTGGGTAGGACAATCTGCGTTCCTCACCGCCTCGTATGGATGCCTGGTCGCAGTCTGTCCCCTTCGTTGGCCTGAGGGAGTTGGCGGGAAGACCCGCGACGTGCGCGCTTGAAGTCCATCACGGCTGTGGAAGGGGCAAAACTGGACCTTCATCTCCGGCGTGTGGGGAAAGAGATTAAACTGTTCGGGCGCCATTATGTGGTAAATAAAATATTACGCTCTATGTATTTCAGAATATCAATAAGATCATGCATAAAGCAAGAGGCTGAGTCTGTGGTATCAGGTTCATAAAGGGATTTATTCCAATAACTCGAGTCAAAGGGAGAATATTTCCATCACCAAAATTGGATCTGGAAAGGGGCTCAAAAGTATTCTCAATATTCTCAAAACATTATTCACAGAGTACAGTATATATACATTTCTCAATTGTACGTAAGCAAAAGAGCAAGAGAGAATGAGATAAGAGCATGTGGGCGTGTAAGTAGGCGTGAAGGTGGGCGTCCATGTGGGCGTCCACTTGATGATAATGGGTAATTTGTCATGTGTGGGTGGATACCTGGAGGGGGTTGCGTGATCTGCTGGAATTGTACTGGAACTTTGCCTTACTTGTGCTCAACTCGAGCATGACGTGTAACTGACGTGGGGAGGGTTGCTATGCAACCGAACAAGTCTGGAAGTGAGGCCTTCAGTTAGTGAGGCCTTCAGTGTCAAGACGACCAGCACATCTTGTATTATCTGATATCCGATGTCTGGAGCAGGGACTGATTTGTGACATAGGTTGCTCATCACCAAGAGCCGATGTGGCATCTATTTCTTCATTTACTTCATTTACTGCAGAAGCCTTACATGGGGGCTATGGGCTTTTTACTGACGTGAGCTTTGCAATCTCACAAAGAGAGACAGTAGGGCTGGGCTCCCTCCTTGCAGATGGGCGCGTTCATTCCTCCTTCACCAGGCAAGAATGTGGTTTCAGTAAGAGTAAGCAGATAACCGTGCTCAATACTGTCTCAGTACCTTGTGACAGGGCCCCTTTGGCTGAGGCCCAAGTGTGCAAGGCCAAGGATACGTAGCTGTAGCTTTCAGAGCGTTCTGAGGCATGAAAAGCTTGATGGCAGAATCAGGGCCTACTCGCCTGGACTGAAAAATAGCATAAGTGAACCATATAAAGCCGGTGGCCTTTCGTACTTAGGAATGGAATATCCGGCCCATTCATGGCGGATCTGAAAGAGGACATGTTAACGGTGGACGCACATGTATTTGCGTCTTCATAACTGGAACTGGAGGGAACATACATGTACTTGTGATTTATACATGAAACCGTTGGGGTCCAAGATAGGGGACATAACTGATCATAAAAATCCATATTTCCACCTACTACCACCTACTTTACCCAAACATCACTGCACTACCCTAAACCCTAAAACACTACCCCCAGCACAACCACCTACTCTACACAAACACCACTCCACTACCCTAACCCCTCAAAGACTACCCACAGCACGACACCCTACACTACCCAAACACCACTCCACTACCTTAAACCACTACCCCCAGCACGACCCCCTACACTACACAAACACCACAGCACAACCCTAAACCCTAAAACACGACCCCCTGCACGACCCCTACACTACACAAACACCACTGCGCTACCCTCAACCCTAAAACACTACCCCAGCACTACACCCTACACTACCCAAACACCACTGCACTACCCTAAACCCTAAAACACTATCCCCAGCATTACCCCTACATTATCCAAACACAACTGCACAACCCTAAACTCTAAAACACTACCCCCAGTATGACCCCCTACACTACTCAAACACCACAGCACTACCCTAAACCCTAAAACACTACCCCCAGCAGTACCCCCTACACTACCCAAACACAACTGCACTACCCTAAAACGCTACCCCCAGCATGACCCCCTACACTAAAACACACCACTGCACTACCCTGCTGTACTACCCTAAACCCTAAAGCACTACCCCCAGCATGACCCCCTACACTACCCAAACACCACTGTGCTTCCCTAAACCATAAACTATCCCCATCATGACCCACTACACTACCCAGACACCACTGCACTATCCTAAACCCTAAATCAACCCCCTGGTATGACCCCCTACACTACACAAACACCACTGCGCTACACTAAACCCTAAAACACTACCCCCAGCATGACCCCTTACACTACCCAAACACCACTGCACTACAATAAACCCTGAAACCCTCCCCGCAGCATAACCCCCTACACTACACAAATACTACTGCAATGCCCTAAACCCTAAAACACTACCCCAAGCAGGACCACCTACACTACCCAAACACCACTGCACTGGGCCTAAACCCGAAAACACTACCCCCAGCATGAACTCCTACACTACTCAGACACCACTACACTACCCTAAAACACTACCCCAGCAAGACCCCCTACACTACACAAACACCACTGCACTACCCTAAACCCTAAAACACTACCCACAGCACTACCCCCAATACTACACAAACACCACTGCACTGCCCTAAACCCTAAAACACTACCCCCAACAGTACCCCCTACACCACACAATCAGCACTGCACTACCCTAAATCCTAAAACACTACTCCCAGCACAACCCCCTATACTACCCAAACACCACGCCACTACTCTAAACCCTAAAACACATACCCCAGCACATCCCCCTACACCACACAAACACCACTGCATTACCCTAAACCCTAAATCTATGTGCAGCACAACCCCCTACACTACACAAACAGCACTGCACTACCGTAAACCCTAAAAAACTACCCACAGCACGACCCCCTTCACTACACAAACACCACTGCACTATCTTAAACTCTAAAACATTACCCCCAGCATGACCCCCTACACTACACAAACACCACTGCACTACCCTAAAACACTATCCTCAGCAATACCCCTACACTACCCAAACACCACTGCACTAACCTAAACCCTACAAAACTACCCCCAGCACGACCCCCTGCACTACTCAAAGACCACTGTACTACTCTAAACCCTAAAACACTACCCCTACACTACACAAACACCAATGAACTACCCTCAACCCTAAAACACTACCCCCAGCACTAAGCCCTATACTACCCAAACACCACTGCACTACCCTAAGCTCTAAAACACTACCCCCAGCATGAGCCCCTACACAATAAAAACACCACTGCACTACTCTACTGCACTACACTAAACCCTAAAACACTATCCCTACACTACACAAACACAACTGCACTTCCCTAAACCCTAAAACACTACCCCCAGCAGCACCCCCTACACTACACAAACACCACTGCACTACCCTAAACCCTAAAACACTACCCCCAGCATGACCCCCTACACTACACAAACACCACTGTACTAACCTAAACCCTAAAACACTACCCCCAGCACGACCCCCTTCACTACACAAACAGCACAGCACTACCCTAAACCCCAAAACACTACCCCTACACTACACAAAAACCACTGCACTACCCTAATCCCTGACACACTACCCCAGCAGTACCCCTATACTACCCAAACACAACTGTACTACTCTAAACCCTAAAACACTACCCCCAGCATGACCCCCCACACTACACATACACCACTGCACTACCCTACTGTACTACCCGAAACCCTAAACTACTACGCCCAGCACTACCCCCTACACTACCAAACAACCACGGCACAACCCTAAACCTTAAAACACTACCCCCAGCATGACACCCTACACTGCCCACACATAACTGCACTGCCCCAAACCCTAAAACACTACCACCAGCATGACTCCCTACACTACCCAAACACCACTGCACTACCCTAAACCCTAAATCTACCACCAGCACAACCCCCACCCTGCACAAACACCACTGCACTACCTTAACACCTAAAACACTACCCCCAGCAAAACCACCTTCGCTACACAAACACCATTGTACTACAATAAACCCTAAAACACTACCCCCAGCAAGACCCCCTTTACTACTCAAACACAACTATACTACCCTAAACCCAAAAAACCTACCCCCTACAAGACCCCCTACACCACCGAAACACCACTGCTCTACACTAAACCCTAAAACACTAAACCCGGCATGACCCCCTACACTACACAAACTTCACTGCACTACCCTAAACCCTAAAACACTACCCCTACATTACACAAACACCACTGCACTACCCTAAACCCAAAAACACTACCCCACCACTGCACCACCTACACTACACAAACACCACTCCACTACCCTAAACCCTCAAAGACTACCCACAGCACGACACCCTACACTACCCAAACACCACTGCACTACCCTAAACCTCTACCCCCAGCACGAACCCCTACACTACACAAACACCACTGCACTACCCTAAACCCTAAAACACTACCCCTACACTACACAAACACGACTGCACTACCCTCAACCCTAAAACACTACCCCTAGCACTACGCCCTACACTACCCAAACACCATTGCACTACCCTAAACCCTAAAACACTATCCCCAGCACTATCCCCTACACTACCTAAACACCACTGCACTACCCTAAACCCTAAAACACTACCGCAAGCATTACCCCTACAGTACGCAAACACCACTGCACTACCCTAAACCCTAAAACACTACAACCAGCATGACCCCCTAACTTACACAAACACCACAGCACTACCCTAAAATCTAAAACACTACCCCCAGCAGTACCCCCTACACTACCCAAACACAACTGCACTACCCTAAACCCTAAACCACTATCCCCAGCACTACCCCTACACTACACAAACACCACTACCCCCAGCATGACCCCCTACACTACACAAACACCACTGCACTACCCTAAACCCAAAAACACTACCCCCAGCAAGACCCCCTACACTACCCAAACACCACTGCACTACCCTAAACCCTAAAACACGACCCCCTATACTACAAAAACATTACTGCACTACCCGAAACCCTAAAACACTACCCCCAGCATGACCCCCTACACTACAAAAACACCACTGCACTACCCTAAACCCTAAAACACTACCCCAAGCACGATCATCTACACTACACAAACACCACTGTACTAACCTAAACCCTAAAACACTAACCCCAGCACGACCCCCTTCACTACCAAAACACAACTGCACTACCCCCTACACTACCCAAACACGACTGCACTACCCTAAACCATGAAATACTACCCCCAGCACAAATCCCTACACTGCACAAACACCACTGCACTACCCTAAAACACTACCCCAGCACGAACCAATATACTACACAAACACCACTGCACTACCCTAAACCCTAAAACACTACCCCCTGCATGAACCCCTACACTACAGAAACACCACTGGACTACCCTACACCCTAAAACACTACCCCAGCATGAGCCCCTACACTACACAAACATCACTGGACTATCCTAAACCCTAAAACACTACTCCCAGCACAACCCCCTAGACTACCCAAACACCACTGCACTACCCTAAACCATAAAACACTACCTACAGCACGACCCCTATACTACACAAACACCACTCCACTACTCTAAACCCTAAAACACCTACCCAGCACAACCCCCTAAATCACACAGACACTACTGCACTACCCTAAACCCTAAAACACTATCCACAGCACTAACCCTACACTACCCAAACACCACTACACTACCCTAAACCATAAAACACTACCTACAGCACGACCCCTATACTACACAAACACCACTCCACTACTCTAAACCCTAAAACACCTACCCAGCACAACCCCCTAAATCACACAGACACTACTGCACTACCCTAAACCCTAAAACACTACCCGCAGCACAACCCCCTAGACTACCCAAACACCACTGCACTACCCTAAATCCTAAAACACTACCCCCAGCAGTACCCCTACACTACCCAAACACAACTGCATTACCCCAAACCCTAAAACGTTACCCCCAGCATGACCCCCTACACGACCCAAACACCACTCCACTACTCTAAACCCTAAAACACCTACCCAGCACAACCCCCTAAACTACCAAAACACCACTGCACTGCCCTAAACCATATACCCTAAAACAGTACCACAGCACTACCTCTACACTACACAAACACCACTAAACTATCCTAAACTCTAAAACACTACCCCCAGAACTACCCCAATACTACACAAACACCACTGCACTACCCTAAACCCTAAAACACTACCCCCAGCAGTACCCCTACACTACCCAAACACCACTGCACTACCCTATACCCGAAAACACTACCCCCAGCATGACTGTCTACACTACACAAACACACGGCACTACTCTAAACCCTAAAACATTACCCCCAGCATGATCCCCTACACTACACAAACACACGGCACTACCCTAAACCCTAAAACATTACCCCCAGCATGATCCCCTACACTACACAAACACCACTGCACTACCCTAAACCCTAAAACACTATCCTCAGCAGTACCCCCTACACTACCCAAACACCACTGCACTAACCTAAACCCTACAACACTACCCCCAGCACAACCCCCTGCACTACCCAAACACCACTGTACTACCCTAAACCCTAAAACACTACCCCCAGCATGACCCCCTTCACTACACAAACACCACTGCACTGCACTGCCCTAAACCTGAAAACATTACCCCCCAGCACGACACCCTACACTACTCAAATACCACTGCACTACCCTAAACCCTAAAACACTACCCCCAGCAAGACCCCCTACAGTAGACAAAATTCACTGCACTACACTAAACCCAAAAACACAACCCCAGCACGACCCCCTACCCTACCCAAACACCACTGCACTATCCTAAACCCTAAAACACTACCCCCAGCACGACCCCCCTCACTACCCAAACACAACTGCACTATCCTAAACCAAAAACACTAACACCAGTACGACCCCCTACACTACCCAAACACCACTGCACTACCCTAAACCCTAAAACACGACCCCCTACAGTACCCAAACACCACTGCACTACCCTAAACCCGAAAACACTACCCCCAGCATGACCCCCTACACTACACAAACACCACTGCACTACCCTAAACCCTAAAACACTACCCCTACAGTACAAAAACACCACTGCACTTCCCTAAACCCTAAACACTACCCCCAGCATGACCCCCTACACTACACAAACCCCACTGCACTACCCTAAACCCTAAAACACCACCCCCAGCACAACCCCTACACTAGACAAACACAACTGTACTAACCTAAACCCTAAAACACTACCCCCAGCACGACCCCCTTCACTACCAAAACACAACTGTACTATCCTAAACCCAAAAACACTACCACCAGCACAACCCTCCTACAGTACCCAAACACCACTGCACTACCCTAAACCCTAAAACAAGACCCCCTATACTACAAAAACACGACAGCAATACCCTAAACCCTAAAACACTACCCCCAGCATGACCCCCTACACTTCAAAAACACCACTGCACTACCCTAAACCCTAAAACACTACCCCTACACTACCCAAACACAACTGCATTACCCCAAACCCTAAAACGTTACCCCCAGCATGACCCCATACACCACCCAAACACCACTCCACTACTCTAAACCCTAAAACACCTACCCAGCACAACCCACTAAACTACCAAAACACCACTGCACTGCCCTAAACCATATACCCTAAACAGTACCCCAGAACTACCTCTACACTACACAAACACCACTAAACTATCCTAAACTCTAAAACACTACCCCCAGAACTACCCCAATACTACACAAACACCACTGCACTACCCTAAACCCTAAAACACTACCCCCAGCAGTACCCCTACACTACCCAAACACCACTGCACTACCCTATACGCCAAAACACTACCCCCAGCATGACTGTCTACACTACACAAACACACGGCACTACTCTAAACCCTAAAACATTACCCCCAGCATGATTCCCTACACTACACAAACACACGGCACTACCCTAAACCCTAAAACATTACCCCCAGCATGATCCCCTACACTACACAAACACCACTGCACTACCCTAAACCCTAAAACACTATCCTCAGCAGTACCCCCTACACTACCCAAACACCACTGCACTAACCTAAACCCTACAACACTACCCCCAGCACAACCCCCTGCACTATCCAAACACCACTGTACTACCCTAAACCCTAAAACACTACCCCCAGCATGACCCCCTTCACTACACAAACACCACTGCACTGCACTGCCCTAAACCTGAAAACTCTACCCCCCAGCACGACACCCTACACTACTCAAATACCACTGCACTACCCTAAACCCTAAAACACTACCCCCAGCAAGACCCCCTACAGTAGACAAACACCTCTGCACTACACTAAACCCAAAAACACAACCCCAGCACGACCCCCTGCCCTACCCAAACACCACTGCACTATCCTAAACCCTAAAACACTACCCCCAGCACGACCCCCTCACTACCCAAACACAACTGCACTATCCTAAACCAAAAACACTAACACCAGTACGACCCCCTACACTACCCAAACACCACTGCACTACCCTAAACCCTAAAACACGAGCCCCTACAGTACCCAAACACCACTGCACTACCCTAAACCCGAAAACACTACCCCCAGCATCACCCCCTACACTACACAAACACCACTGCACTACCCTAAACCCTAAAACACTACCCCCAGCATGACCCCCTACACTACACAAACCCCACTGCACTACCCTAAACCCTAAAACACCACCCCCAGCACGACCCCTACACTAGACAAACACAACTGTACTAACCTAAACCCTAAAACACTACCCCCAGCACGACCCCCTTCACTACCAAAACACAACTGTACTATCCTAAACCCAAAAACACTACCACCAGCACAACCCTCCTACAGTACCCAAACACCACTGCACTACCCTAAACCCTAAAACAAGACCCCCTACACTACAAAAACACGACAGCACTACCCTAAACCCTAAAACACTACCCCCAGCATGACCCCCTACACTACAAAAAGACCACTGCACTACCCTAAACCCTAAAACACTATCCCTACACTACACAAACACAACTGCACTTCCCTAAACCCTAAAACACTACCCCCAGCATCACCCCCTACACTACACAAACACCACTGCACTACCCTAAACCCTAAAACACTACCCCCAGCACGACCCCCTACACTACACAAACACCACTGTACTAACCTAAACCCTAAAACACTACCCCCAGCACGACCCCCTTCACTACCCAAACACCACTGTACTACCCTAAACCCTAAAACACGACCCCCTACACTACAAAAACACCTCTACACTACACTAAACCCTAAAACACTACCCCCAGCACGACCTCCTACACTACACAAACACCACAGCACTACCCTAAACCCCAAAACACTACCCCTATACTACACAAAAACCACTGCAATACTCTAAACCCTAACACACTACCCCCAGCAGTGCCCCTATACTACCCAAACACAACAGTACTACCCTAAACTCTAAAACACTACCCCCAGCAAAACCCCCTTCACTACACAAATACCACTGCACTGCCTTAGACCCTAAAACACTACCCCCAACACGACCCCCACACTACACAAACACCACTACACTACCCTAAACCCTAAAACACTACCCCCAGCAAAACCCCCTTCACTCCACAAATACCACTGCACTGCCTTAAACCCTAAAACACTACCCCCAGCACGACCCCTACACTACACAAACTTCACAGCACTACCCTAAACCCTAAAACACTACCTCTACACTACACAAACACCACTGCACTACCCAAAACACTACCCCCAGCACGACCCCCTACACTACACAAACACCACTGCACTACCGTAAACCCCGAAACACTACCCCAGCACTACCACTTACTTTACCCAAACACTACTGCACTACCCTAAACCCTACAACACTACTCCCAGCACAACACCTACACTACACAAACACCACTGTTCTACCCTAAACCCTAAAACACAATCCCCTATACTACACAAACTCCACTGCACTACACTAAACCCTAAAACACTACCCCCGGCACAACCCCCTACACAACACAAACATCACTGCACTACCCTAAACCGTATATCTACCCCCAGCATGACCCCTACACTACACAAACACCACTGCACTACCCTAAACCCTAAAACACTACTCCAAGCATGACCCCCTACACTACACAAACACCACTGTACTACCCTAAACCCTAAAACACTATCCCCAGCAGGACCCCCATCACTACTCAAACACAACTGCACAATCCTAAACCCCAAAACACTACCCCCAGCAGGACCCGCTACACTACCCAAACACCACTACTCTACCCTACACCCTAAAACACGACCCCCTACAATACACAAACTCCACTGAACTATACAAAACCCTAAAACACTACCCCCAGCACGACCACCTACACTACACAAAAACCACTGCACTACCCTAAACCCTCAAACACTACCCCCAGCACAACCCCCTACACTACCCAAACACCACTGCACTACCCTAAACCACTACCCCTACACTACACAAACCCCACTGCACTACCCTCAACCCTAAAACACTACCCCCAGCACTACGCCCTACACTACCCAAACACCACTGCACTACCCTAAACCCTAAACCACTATCCCCAGCACTACCCCTACACTACAAAAACACCACTGCACTACCCTAAACCCTAAAACACTACCCCAAGCACGATCATCTACACTACACAAACACCACTGTACTAACCTAAACCCCAAAACACTAACCCCAGCACGACCCCCTTCACTACCAAAACACAACTGCACTACCCCCTACACTACCCAAACACGACTGCACTACCCTAAACCATGAAATACTACCCCCAGCACAAATCCCTACACTGCACAAACACCACTGCACTACCCTAAAACACTACCCCAGCACGAACCAATATACTACACAAACACCACTGCACTACCCTAAACCCTAAAACACTACCCCCTGCATGAGCCCCTACACTACACAAACATCACTGGACTATCCTAAACCCTAAAACACTACTCCCAGCACAACCCCCTAGACTACCCAAACACCACTGCACTACCCTAAACCATAAAACACTACCTACAGCACGACCCCTATACTACACAAACACCACTCCACTACTCTAAACCCTAAAACACCTACCCAGCCCAACCCCCTAAATCACACAGACACTACTGCACTACCCTAAACCCTAAAACACTATCCACAGCACTAACCCTACACTACCCAAACACCACTACACTACCCTAAACCATAAAACACTACCTACAGCACGACCCCTATACTACACAAACACCACTCCACTACTCTAAACCCTAAAACACCTACCCAGCACAACCCCCTAAATCACACAGACACTACTGCACTACCCTAAACCCTAAAACACTACCCGCAGCACAACCCCCTAGACTACCCAAACACCACTGCACTACCCTAAATCCTAAAACACTACCCCCAGCAGTACCCCTACACTACCCAAACACAACTGCATTACCCCAAACCCTAAAACGTTACCCCCAGCATGACCCCCTACACGACCCAAACACCACTCCACTACTCTAAACCCTAAAACACCTACCCAGCACAACCCCCTAAAATACCAAAACACCACTGCACTGCCCTAAACCATATACCCTAAAACAGTACCACAGCACTACCTCTACACTACACAAACACCACTAAACTATCCTAAACTCTAAAACACTACCCCCAGAACTACCCCAATACTACACAAACACCACTGCACTACCCTAAACCCTAAAACACTACCCCCAGCAGTACCCCTACACTACCCAAACACCACTGCACTACCCTATACCCGAAAACACTACCCCCAGCATGACTGTCTACACTACACAAACACACGGCACTACTCTAAACCCTAAAACATTACCCCCAGCATGATCCCCTACACTAAACAAACACACGGCACTACCCTAAACCCTAAAACATTACCCCCAGCATGATCCCCTACACTACACAAACACCACTGCACTACCCTAAACCCTAAAACACTATCCTCAGCAGTACCCCCTACACTACCCAAACACCACTGCACTAACCTAAACCCTACAACACTACCCCCAGCACAACCCCCTGCACTACCCAAACACCACTGTACTACCCTAAACCCTAAAACACTACCCCCAGCATGACCCCCTTCACTACACAAACACCACTGCACTGCACTGCCCTAAACCTGAAAACATTACCCCCCAGCACGACACCCTACACTACTCAAATACCACTGCACTACCCTAAACCCTAAAACACTACCCCCAGCAAGACCCCCTACAGTAGACAAAATTCACTGCACTACACTAAACCCAAAAACACAACCCCAGCACGACCCCCTACCCTACCCAAACACCACTGCACTATCCTAAACCCTAAAACACTACCCCCAGCACGACCCCCCTCACTACCCAAACACAACTGCACTATCCTAAACCAAAAACACTAACACCAGTACGACCCCCTACACTACCCAAACACCACTGCACTACCCTAAACCCTAAAACACGACCCCCTACAGTACCCAAACACCACTGCACTACCCTAAACCCGAAAACACTACCCCCAGCATGACCCCCTACACTACACAAACACCACTGCACTACCCTAAACCCTAAAACACTACCCCTACAGTACAAAAACACCACTGCACTTCCCTAAACCCTAAAACACTACCCCCAGCATGACCCCCTACACTACACAAACCCCACTGCACTACCCTAAACCCTAAAACACCACCCCCAGCACAACCCCTACACTAGACAAACACAACTGTACTAACCTAAACCCTAAAACACTACCCCCAGCACGACCCCCTTCACTACCAAAACACAACTGTACTATCCTAAACCCCAAAACACTACCACCAGCACAACCCTCCTACAGTACCCAAACACCACTGCACTACCCTAAACCCTAAAACAAGACCCCCTACACTACAAAAACACGACAGCAATACCCTAAACCCTAAAACACTACCCCCAGCATGACCCCCTACACTACAAAAACACCACTGCACTACCCTAAACCCTAAAACACTACCCCTACACTACCCAAACACAACTGCATTACCCCAAACCCTAAAACGTTACCCCCAGCATGACCCCATACACCACCCAAACACCACTCCACTACTCTAAACCCTAAAACACCTACCCAGCACAACCCACTAAACTACCAAAACACCACTGCACTGCCCTAAACCATATACCCTAAACAGTACCCCAGAACTACCTCTACACTACACAAACACCTCTAAACTATCCTAAACTCTAAAACACTACCCCCAGAACTACCCCAATACTACACAAACACCACTGCACTACCCTAAACCCTAAAACACTACCCCCAGCAGTACCCCTACACTACCCAAACACCACTGCACTACCCTATACCCCAAAACACTACCCCCAGCATGACTGTCTACACTACACAAACACACGGCACTACTCTAAACCCTAAAACATTACCCCCAGCATGATTCCCTACACTACACAAACACACGGCACTACCCTAAACCCTAAAACATTACCCCCAGCATGATCCCCTACACTACACAAACACCACTGCACTACCCTAAACCCTAAAACACTATCCTCAGCAGTACCCCCTACACTACCCAAACACCACTGCACTAACCTAAACCCTACAACACTACCCCCAGCACAACCCCCTGCACTATCCAAACACCACTGTACTACCCTAAACCCTAAAACACTACCCCCAGCATGACCCCCTTCACTACACAAACACCACTGCACTGCACTGCCCTAAACCTGAAAACTCTACCCCCCAGCACGACACCCTACACTACTCAAATACCACTGCACTACCCTAAACCCTAAAACACTACCCCCAGCAAGACCCCCTACAGTAGACAAACACCTCTGCACTACACTAAACCCAAAAACACAACCCCAGCACGACCCCCTGCCCTACCCAAACACCACTGCACTATCCTAAACCCTAAAACACTACCCCCAGCACGACCCCCCTCACTACCCAAACACAACTGCACTATCCTAAACCAAAAACACTAACACCAGTACGACCCCCTACACTACCCAAACACCTCTGCACTACCCTAAACCCTAAAACACGACCCCCTACAGTACCCAAACACCACTGCACTACCCTAAACCCGAAAACACTACCCCCAGCATCACCCCCTACACTACACAAACACCACTGCACTACCCTAAACCCTAAAACACTACCCCCAGCATGACCCCCTACACTACACAAACCCCACTGCACTACCCTAAACCCTAAAACACCACCCCCAGCACGACCCCTACACTAGACAAACACAACTGTACTAACCTAAACCCTAAAACACTACCCCCAGCACGACCCCCTTCACTACCAAAACACAACTGTACTATCCTAAACCCAAAAACACTACCACCAGCACAACCCTCCTACAGTACCCAAACACCACTGCACTACCCTAAACCCTAAAACAAGACCCCCTACACTACAAAAACACGACAGCACTACCCTAAACCCTAAAACACTACCCCCAGCATGACCCCCTACACTACAAAAAGACCACTGCACTACCCTAAACCCTAAAACACTATCCCTACACTACACAAACACAACTGCACTTCCCTAAACCCTAAAACACTACCCCCAGCATCACCCCCTACACTACACAAACACCACTGCACTACCCTAAACCCTAAAACACTACCCCCAGCACGACCCCCTACACTACACAAACACCACTGTACTAACCTAAACCCTAAAACACTACCCCCAGCACGACCCCCTTCACTACCCAAACACCACTGTACTACCCTAAACCCTAAAACACGACCCCCTACACTACAAAAACACCTCTACACTACACTAAACCCTAAAACACTACCCCCAGCACGACCTCCTACACTACACAAACACCACAGCACTACCCTAAACCCCAAAACACTACCCCTATACTACACAAAAACCACTGCAATACTCTAAACCCTAACACACTACCCCCAGCAGTGCCCCTATACTACCCAAACACAACAGTACTACCCTAAACTCTAAAACACTACCCCCAGCATGACCCCCCCACACTACACAAACACCACTGCACTACTGTACTACCCGAAACCCTAAACCACTACGCCCAGCACTACCCCCTACACAACCCAACAACCACGGCACAACCCTAAACCCTAAAACACTACCCCAGCACGACACCCTACACTGCCCACACATAACTGCACTGCCCTAAACCCTAAAACACTACCACCAGCATGACCCCCTACCCTGCACAAACACCACTGCACTACCCTAACACCTAAAACACTACCCCCAGCAAAACCACCTCCGCTACACAAACCCCATTGTACTACAATAAACACAAAAACACTACCCCCAGCATGACACCCTATACTACCGAAACACCACTGCTCTACACTAAACCCTAAAACACTACACCCAGCATGACCCCCTACACTACACAAACTTCACTGCACTACCCTAAACCCTAAAACACTACCCCTACACTACACAAACACCACTGCACTACCCTAAACCCTAAAACACTACCTCCAGCACGACCACCTACACTACACAAACACCACTGCACTACCGTAAACCCTAAAACACTAGCCCAGCACTACCACCTACTTTACCCAAACACCACTGCACTACCCTAAAAACTAAAACACTACCCCCAGCACAACCAACTACTCTACACAAACACCACTCCACTACCCTAAACCCTCAAAGACTACCCACAGCACGACACCCTACACTACCCAAACACCACTGCACTACCCTAAACCACTACCCCCAGCACGACCCCCTACACTACACAAACACCACTGCACTACCCTAAACCCTAAAACACTACCCCTACACTACACAAACACGACTGCACTACCCTCAACCCTAAAACACTACCCCTAGCACTAAGCTCTACACTACCCAAACACCATTGCACTACCCTAAACCCTAAAACAGTATCCCCAGCACTATCCAATACACTACCCAAACACCACTGCACTACCCTAAACCCTAAAACACTACCGCCAGCATTACCCCCACAGTACGCAAACACCACTGCACTATCCTAAACCCTAAAACACTACAACCAGCATGACCCCTACACTACACAAACACCACTGCACTACCCTACTGTACCACCCTAAACCCTAAATCATTACCCCCAGCACACCCCCTACACTACCCAAACCCCACTGCACTACCCTAAACCCTAAAACACTACTCCCAGCAGGACCCCCTTCACTACTCAAACACAAATGCACTACACTAAACCCAAAAACACTACCCCCAGCACGACCCCCTACACCACCCAAACACCACTGCTCTACCCTAAACCCTAAAACACAATCCCCTACACTACACAAACTCTACTGCACTACACTACACCCTAATACACTACCCCCGGCACAACCCCCTACACAACACAAACATCACTGCACTACTCTAAACCCTAAAACACTACCCCTCCACTACACAAACACCACTGCTCTACCCTAAACCCTAAAACACTACGCCCAGCACTACCCCCTACACTACACAAACACCACTGCACTACCGTAAACCCTAAAACACTACCCCAGCACTAACCCCTACTTTACTCAAACACCACTCCACTACCCTAAACCCTCAAAGACTACCCACAGCACGACACCCTACACTACCCAAACACCACTGCACTACCCTAAACCACTACCCCCAGCACGACCTCCTACACTACACAAACACCACTGCACTACCCTAAACCCTAAAACACTACCCCTACACTACACAAACACGACTGCACTACCCTCAACCCTAAAACACTACCCCTAGCACTAAGCTCTACACTACCCAAACACCATTGCACTACCCTAAACCCTAAAACAGTATCCCCAGCACTATCCAATACACTACCCAAACACCACTTGTTAGAATGGGGAACCTCTGGTTGGCACAGGTGAGCACTTGTGACAAGCAGTGGTCCCTTCTTCTATTCCGGGCGAGGGAATTACCCCTTCAGAACAACCCCTGCTCACCCTATAGGTAGTGTGGCGCGAGCAGTCAGGGCTAAACTTCAGGGCGCTAGTCAGTTAAGCATTTATGATCACACACAGTAAACCACAATGATCCCCCACAAATGGACACCAGGCGTAAGTTGTATCAAAAATACGGATGCTTTATATAAAAGATTCTTTGTTACGCAGGCATGTACAAGACCATCAATAACGGATGCGAAATGGAAGCCACAAGATGATAATTAGGCACTGTTCTTTTCTTTGGTAACTTATTCGATCAGGAGCGCTTCGCAGGGCTCGGTTGAGTCGGTCCAGTCACGATGATGCGCAGTGCACCCGGGGTACAGTGATACGGGGAAATCAGAACGTTGCGGACCCCGAGTCCGATAGAGAGTTCACTGTACCTGGGAACGTGCGATGTGCTTGGACGAGTCGTCAGGGGAGATGCAGGTTCTGCACCTCGCGGGTCTCCGGATCAAGAATTCAGCGGGCGGCTCTCGATAGACAGGTGCGGCCCAGGGCCTCCGACACGGACTGTGCGGGAGGTCACTGCGGAGGGCGGCACGGTCAGACTTAGGCTGGGAGGTGAAGCGAGGCGGCCGGATGCGTTACGACGTACGGGCGGCCGTCCGAGGCTTGATTTCACTTCCCACTTAGAAATCCGGTGGGAGGGCGAGAGGGCACCAGGCACGCTCCAGTGGCAGGCAGGTGACAGGGAAGCGGGGCGGCCAGCCTCGATGGGTCCAGAGCGACTCAGGTAGAGCGGGGCTCTCGGCGAGGGGAGGCGGCCAGGCTTCTGGGTATCACGGCCCTAGGAGGGGTGGCAAGGTGCGCAGAGCACTCCGGCGGGAGAAAGCACACGGCTCGAGTTCTCAGACGAGCGGAGACACGGTGAAGCCACTGGTCCTGGGGTTCAGTTCAGGGGGCAAGCTCTTCTTCCAAGCCCTTGGAGATAGTTGAAGAACAAAGTGCAAAAGTCTCTTTCAGTCTTTTTCCTCTCCTTCCTCAGCAAGGCACCTACTGCAGGCCAGTCCCTCAGGTCAGGGAAAGTTACTCCTCCTTCAGCTTCTTCCAGGTCCTTCTAGTCGGGCAGAGTTCCTTCGTGGTTCAATCTGGATCTGATTTCTTAGGAGCCAGGCTCCTACTTTTATACAGGGATTCTTTTGTTCTTTAGCGCCAGGGGGCCTGGGCCTGGCTCAGTCCAGTTTTGGAGCACTCTGTTGTGGTGACTCGGCTTGTTCCCTTCAGCAGCAGGGCAGAGACATCAGCCGCTCCACAGGGGGCGGTGCCGGCTTTGTGGTGGCAGAGCACAGGTCTATTCCAGAGTCAGGGTGTACTCCTCCCACCCATCCTGGTGTAATCTCTCTACCCACCACCTGGCAGCCAACCTGTCTCCTGGAATCCCCCAGCCCTGCTCCTGTACTGTTGCTAGGCAGAACACACACCCCCAGCAGAGGCGGACTGAGATGGTCAGGCACGCCAAGGCTAACTTTCTCAAAGTAGCATTTGCAAACCCAGGATATTAAAATAACCTTTACTAACAGATGTATTTTATTATCCCGAGTTCAGGCATACTAAACATGACTTTCTACCATGCTCTCTGAGTCCACTGGGGTCACAGCATGTAGCGATCCCAGCAGCCCATTCTGGCCTATGGAGAGCAGGTAGCCTTCAATAGTGAAAAACGAAAATGGCTGTAATTCACTATTAAGACATGCCACACACATCAGGGCATGTCCTACCTTATGCCTACAATGCACCCTGCGCTTAGGCCTACCAGAGGGGTGACTAACATGTAGTTAAGGGAAGGTTTAGGGACTGGCAAGTGGGGACACTTGCTCAGTCAGCGCGACGGTACCCGACCGCGCGCAGGTTCTGCAGTGGCAGACCCTAGACACATTTTACCCCGCTGCTTCGGTGGGTGGCACAAGCAGTGCTGCAAGCCCACTAGCAGCATTTGGATATACAAGCCCTTGGCACCCCTGGTGCACTCTACTAGGGACTGATAGTAAACCAAATAAACCAAACGTGGAAGTCAATTCACATAATACATTTTACCATAGGGAGCACTTGCACTGTGGCACTGGATGGCAGTGGTACAGTGCCCTGAGCAGCTAACACCAACACAAAACACATTGAGGCACAGACAAAAATGGAAGGGTGACCCACGCCAATGGTGCCAGGTCTAACACCACTGCACTACCCTAAACCCTAAAACACTACCGCCAGCATTACCCCCACAGTACGCAAACACCACTGCACTATCCTAAACCCTAAAACACTACAACCAGCATGACCCCTACACTACACAAACACCACTGCACTACCCTACTGTACTACCCTAAACCCTAAATCATTACCCCCAGCACACCCCCTACACTACCCAAACCCCACTGCACTACCCTAAACCCTAAAACACTACTCCCAGCAGGACCCCCTTCACTACTCAAACACAAATGCACTACACTAAACCCAAAAACACTACCCCCAGCACGACCCCCTACACCACCCAAACACCACTGCTCTACCCTAAACCCTAAACCACAATCCCCTATACTACACAAACTCCACTGCACTACACTAAACCCTAATACACTACCCCCGGCACAACCCCCTACACAACACAAACATCACTGCACTACTCTAAACCCTAAAACACTACCCCTCCACTACACAAACACCACTGCTCTACCCTAAACCCTAAAACACTACGCCCAGCACTACCCCCTACACTACACAAACCCCACTGCACTACCGTAAACCCTAAAACACTACCCCAGCACTAACCCCTACTTTACTCAAACACCACTGCACTACCCTAAACCCTAAAACACTACACCCAGCACGACCACCTACACTACACAAAAACCACTGCACTACCCTAAACCCTCAAACACTACCCCCAGCACGACCCCCTACACAACCGAAACACCACTGCACTACCCTAAACCCTAAACCACTACCCCCAGCACGACCCTCCACACTACACAAACACCACTGCACTACTCTAAACCCTAAAACACTACCCCTACACTACACAAACACCAATGAACTACCCTCAACCCTAAAACACTACCCCCAGCACTAAGCCCTTTACTACCCAAACACCACTGCACTACCCTGAGCTCTAAAACACTACACCCAGCACGACCCCAACACTACAAAAACACAACTGCACTACCCTACTGTACTACACTAAACCCTAAAACACTACCCCCAGCATGACCCCCTACACTGCCCAAACACCACAGCACTACCCTAAACCCCAAAACACGACCTCCAGCATGACAACCTACATTAGCCAAACACCACTGCTCTACACTAAACACTAAAACACTACCCCCGGCACGACCCCCTACACTACACAAACTTCACTGCACAACCCTACCCTTAAAACACTACCCCTGCACTACACAAACACCACTGCACTACCCTAAACTACTACCCCCAGCACGACCCCCCACACTACACAAACACCACTGCACTACCCAAAACCCTAAAACACTACCCCCGGCAAAACTCCCTTCACTACACAAATACCACTGCACTGCCTTAGACCCTAAAACACTACCCCCAACACGACCCCCACACTACACAAACACCACTACACTACCCTAAACCCTAAAACACTACCCCCAGCAAAACCCCCTTCACTCCACAAATACCACTGCACTGCCTTAAACCCTAAAACACTACCCCCAGCACGACCCCTACACTACACAAACTTCACAGCACTACCCTAAACCCTAAAACACTACCTCTATACTACACAAACACCACTGCACTACCCAAAACACTACCCCCAGCACGACCCCCTACACTACACAAACACCACTGCACTACCGTAAACCCCGAAACACTACCCCAGCACTACCACTTACTTTACCCAAACACCACTGCACTACCCTAAACCCTAAAACACTACTCCCAGCACAACCACCTACACTACACAAACACCACTGTTCTACCCTAAACCCTAAAACACAATCCCCTATACTACACAAACTCCACTGCACTACACTAAACCCTAAAACACTACCCCCGGCACAACCCCCTACACAACACAAACATCACTGCACTACCCTAAACCCTACATCTACCCCCAGCATGACCCCTACACTACACAAACACCACTGCACTACCCTAAACCCTAAAACACTACTCCAAGCATGACCCCCTACACTACACAAACACCACTGTACTACCCTAAACCCTAAAACACTATCCCCAGCAGGACCCCATCACTACTCAAACACAACTGCACAATCCTAAACCCCAAAACACTACCCCCAGCAGGACCCGCTACACTACCCAAACACCACTACTCTACCCTACACCCTAAAACACTACCCCCTACAATACACAAACTCCACTGAACTATACAAAACCCTAAAACACTACCCACAGCACGACCACCTACACTACACAAAAACCACTGCACTACCCTAAACCTTCAAACACTACCCCCAGCACAGCCCCCTACACTACACAAACACCACTGTACTAACCTAAACCCTAAAACACTAACCCCGGCATGACCCCCTTCACTACCAAAACACAACTGCACTACCCCCTACACTACCCAAACACGACTGCACTACCCTAAACCATGAAATACTACCCCCAGCACAAATCCCTGCACTGCACAAACACCACTGCACTACCCTAAAACACTACCCCAGCACGAACCAATATACTACACAAACACCACTGCACTACCCTAAACCCTAAAACACTACCCCCTGCATGAACCCCTACACTACAGAAACACCACTGGACTAACCTACACCCTAAAACACTACCCCAGCATGAGCCCCTACACTACACAAACATCACTGGACTATCCTAAACCCTAAAACACTACTCCCAGCACAACCCCCTAGACTACCCAAACACCACTGCACTACCCTAAACCATAAAACACTACCTACAGCACGACCCCCTATACTACACAAACACCACTCCACTACTCTAAACCCTAAAACACCTACCCAGCACAACCCCCTAAATCACACAGACACTACTGCACTACCCTAAACCCTAAAACACTATCCACAGCACTAACCCTACACTACCCAAACACCACTACACTACCCTAAACCATAAAACACTACCTACAGCACGACCCCTATACTACACAAACACCACTCCACTACTCTAAACCCTAAAACACCTACCCAGCACAACCCCCTAAATCACACAGACACTACTGCACTACCCTAAACCCTAAAACACTACCCGCAGCACAACCCCCTAGACTACCCAAACACCACTGCACTACCCTAAATCCTAAAACACTACCCCCAGCAGTACCCCTACACTACCCAAACACAACTGCATTACCCCAAACCCTAAAACGTTACCCCCAGCATGACCCCCTACACAACCCAAACACCACTCCACTACTCTAAACCCTAAAACACCTACCCAGCACAACCCCCTAAACTACCAAAGCACCACTGCACTGCCCTAAACCATATACCCTAAAACAGTACCCCAGCACTACCTCTACACTACACAAACACCACTAACCTATCCTAAACTCTAAAACACTACCCCCAGAACTACCCCAATACTACACAAACACCACTGCACTACCCTAAACCCTAAAACACTACACCCAGCAGTACCCCTACACTACCCAAACACCACTGCACTACCCTATACCCGAAAACACTACCCCCAGCATGACTGTCTACACTACACAAACACACGGCACTACTCTAAACCCTAAAACATTACCCCCAGCATGATCCCCTACACTACACAAACACACGGCACTACCCTAAACCCTAAAACATTACCCCCAGCATGATCCCCTACACTACACAAACACCACTGCACTACCCTAAACCCTAAAACACTATCCTCAGCAGTACCCCCTACACTACCCAAACACCACTGCACTAACCTAAACCCTACAACACTACCCCCAGCACAACCCCCTGCACTACCCAAACACCACTGTACTACCCTAAACCCTAAAACACTACCCCCAGCATGACCCCCTTCACTACACAAACACCACTGCACTGCACTGCCCTAAACCTGAAAACACTACCCCCCAGCACGACACCCTACACTACTCAAATACCACTGCACTACCCTAAACCCTAAAACACTACCCCCAGCAAGACCCCCTACAGTAGACAAACATCACTGCACTACACTAAACCCAAAAACACAACCCCAGCACGACCCCCTACCCTACCCACACACCACTGCACTATCCTAAACCCTAAAACACTACCCCAGCACGACCCCCCTCACTACCCAAACACAACTGCACTATCCTAAACCAAAAACACTAACACCAGTACGACCCCCTACACTACCCAAAAACCACTGCACTACCCTAAACCCTAAAACACGACCCCCTACAGAACCCAAACACCACTGCACTACCCTAAACCCGAAAACACTACCCCCAGCATGTCCCCCTACACTACACAAACACCACTGCACTACCCTAAACCCTAAAACACTACCCCTACAGTACAAAAACACCACTGCACTTCCCTAAACCCTAAAACACTACCCCCAGCATGACCCCCTACACTACACAAACCCCACTGCACTACCCTAAACCCTAAAACACCACCCCCAGCACAACCCCTACACTAGACAAACACAACTGTACTAACCTAAACCCTAAAACACTACCCCCAGCACGACCCCCTTCACTACCAAAACACAACTGTACTATCCTAAACCCAAAAACACTACCACCAGCACAACCCTCCTACAGTACCCAAACACCACTGCACTACCCTAAACCCTAAAACAAGACCCCCTACACTACAAAAACACGACAGCAATACCCTAAACCCTAAAACACTATCCCCAGCATGAACCCCTACACTACAAAAACACCACTGCACTACCCTAAACCCTAAAACACTACCCCTACACTCCCCAAACACAACTGCATTACCCCAAACCCTAAAACGTTACCCCCAGCATGACCCCCTAAACCACCCAAACACCACTCCACTACTCTAAACCCTAAAACACCTACCCAGCACAACCCACTAAACTACCAAAACACCACTGCACTGCCCTAAACCATATACCCTAAACAGTACCCCAGCACTACCTCTACACTACACAAACACCACTAAACTATCCTAAACTCTAAAACACTACCCCCAGAACTACCCCAATACTACACAAACACCACTGCACTACCCTAAACCCTAAAACACTACCCCCAGCAGTACCCCTACACTACCCAAACACCACTGCACTACTCTAAACCCTAAAACACTACCCCTACACTACACAAACACCAATGAACTACCCTCAACCCTAAAACACTACCCCCCAGCACTAAGCCCTTTACTATCCAAACACCACTGCACTACCCTGAGCTCTAAAACACTACACCCAGCATGACCCCAACACTACAAAAACACAACTGCACTACCCTACTGTACTACACTAAACCCTAAAACACTACCCCCAGCATGACCCCCTACACTGCCCAAACACCACAGCACTACCCTAAACCCAAAAACACGACCTCCAGCATGACACCCTACATTAGCCAAACACCACTGCTCTACACTAAACACTAAAACACTACCCCCGGCACGACCCCCTACACTACACAAACTTCACTGCACAACCCTACCCTTAAAACACTACCCCTGCACTACACAAACACCACTGCACTACCCTAAACTACTACCCCCAGCACGACCCCCCACACTACAAACACCACTGCACTACCCAAAACCCTAAAACACTACCCCCAGCAAAACCCCCTTCACTACACAAATACCACTGCACTGCCTTAGACCCTAAAACACTACCCCCAACACGACCCCCACACTACACAAACACCACTACACTACCCTAAACCCTAAAACACTACCCCAAGCAAAACCCCCTTCACGCCACAAATACCACTGCACTGCCTTAAACCCTAAAACACTACCCCCAGCACGACCCCTACACTACACAAACTTCACAGCACTACCCTAAACCCTAAAACACTACCCCCAGCACAACCCCTACACTAGACAAACACAACTGTACTAACCTAAACCCTAAAACACTACCCCCAGCACGACCCCCTTCACTACCAAAACACAACTGTACTATCCTAAACCCAAAAACACTACCACCAGCACAACCCTCCTACAGTACCCAAACACCACTGCACTACCCTAAACCCTAAAACAAGACCCCCTACACTACAAAAACACGACAGCAATACCCTAAACCCTAAAACACTATCCCCAGCATGAACCCCTACACTACAAAAACACCACTGCACTACCCTAAACCCTAAAACACTACCCCTACACTCCCCAAACACAACTGCATTACCCCAAACCCTAAAACGTTACCCCCAGCATGACCCCCTACACCACCCAAACACCACTCCACTACTCTAAACCCTAAAACACCTACCCAGCACAACCCACTAAACTACCAAAACACCACTGCACTGCCCTAAACCATATACCCTAAACAGTACCCCAGCACTACCTCTACACTACACAAACACCACTAAACTATCCTAAACTCTAAAACACTACCCCCAGAACTACCCCAATACTACACAAACACCACTGCACTACCCTAAACCCTAAAACACTACCCCCAGCAGTACCCCTACACTACCCAAACACCACTGCACTACTCTAAACCCTAAAACACTACCCCTACACTACACAAACACCAATGAACTACCCTCAACCCTAAAACACTACCCCCCAGCACTAAGCCCTTTACTATCCAAACACCACTGCACTACCCTGAGCTCTAAAACACTACACCCAGCATGACCCCAACACTACAAAAACACAACTGCACTACCCTACTGTACTACACTAAACCCTAAAACACTACCCCCAGCATGACCCCCTACACTGCCCAAACACCACAGCACTACCCTAAACCCAAAAACACGACCTCCAGCATGACACCCTACATTAGCCAAACACCACTGCTCTACACTAAACACTAAAACACTACCCCCGGCACGACCCCCTACACTACACAAACTTCACTGCACAACCCTACCCTTAAAACACTACCCCTGCACTACACAAACACCACTGCACTACCCTAAACTACTACCCCCAGCACGACCCCCCACACTACAAACACCACTGCACTACCCAAAACCCTAAAACACTACCCCCAGCAAAACCCCCTTCACTACACAAATACCACTGCACTGCCTTAGACCCTAAAACACTACCCCCAACACGACCCCCACACTACACAAACACCACTACACTACCCTAAACCCTAAAACACTACCCCAAGCAAAACCCCCTTCACGCCACAAATACCACTGCACTGCCTTAAACCCTAAAACACTACCCCCAGCACGACCCCTACACTACACAAACTTCACAGCACTACCCTAAACCCTAAAACACTACCCCCAGCACGACCTCCTACACTACACAAACACCACAGCACTACCCTAAACCCCAAAACACTACCCCTATACTACACAAAAACCACTGCAATACTCTAAACCCTAACACACTACCCCCAGCAGTACCCCTATACTACCCAAACACAACAGTACTACCCTAAACTCTAAAACACTACCCCCAGCATGACAACCCCACACTACACAAACACCACTGCACTACTGTACTACCCGAAACCCTAAACCAATACGCCCAGCACTACCCCCTACACTACCCAACAACCACGGCACAACCCTAAACCCTAAAACACTACCCCAGCACGACACCCTACACTGCCCACACATAACTGCACTGCCCTAAACCCTAAAACACTACCACCAGCACGACCCCCTACCCTGCACAAACACCACTGCACTACCCTAACACCTAAAACCCTACCCCCAGCAAAACCACCTCCGCTACACAAACCCCATTGTACTACAATAAACCCAAAAACACTACCCCCAGCATGACACCCTATACTACCGAAACACCACTGCTCTACACTAAACCCTAAAACACTACACCCGGCATGACCCCCTACACTACACAAACTTCACTGCACTACCCTAAACCCTAAAACACTACCCCTACACTACACAAACACCACTGCACTACCCTAAACCCTAAAACACTACCTCCAGCACGACCACCTACACTACACAAACACCACTGCACTACCGTAAACCCTAAAACACTAGCCCAGCACTACCACCTACTTTACCCAAACACCACTGCACTACCCTAAAAACTAAAACACTACCCCTAGCACAACCAACTACTCTACACAAACACCACTCCACTACCCTAAACCCTCAAAGACTATCCACAGCACGATACCCTACACTACCCAAACACCACTGCACTACCCTAAACCACTACCCCAGCACGACCCCCTACACTACACAAACACCACTGCACTACCCTAAACCCTAAAACACTACCCCTACACTACACACACACGACTGCACTACCCTCAACCCTAAAACACTACCCCTAGCACTAAGCTCTACACTACCCAAACACCATTGCACTACCCTAAACCCTAAAACAGTATCCCCAGCACTATCCAATACACTACCCAAACACCACTGCACTACCCTAAACCCTAAAACACTACCGCCAGCATTACCCCCACAGTACGCAAACACCACTGCACTATCTTAAACCCTAAAACACTACAACCAGCATGACCCCTACACTACACAAACACCACTGCACTACCCTACTGTACTACCCTAAACCCTAAATCATTACCCCCAGCACACTCCCTACACTACCCAAACCCCACTGCACTACCCTAAACCCTAAAACACTACTCCCAGCAGGACCCCCTTCACTACTCAAACACAAATGCACTACACTAAACCCAAAAACACTACCCCCAGCACGACCCCCTACACCACCCAAACACCACTGCTCTACCCTAAACCCTAAAACACAATCCCCTACACTACACAAACTCCACTGCACTACACTAAACCCTAATACACTACCCCCGGCACAACCCCCTACACAACACAAACATCACTGCACTACTCTAAACCCTAAAACACTACCCCTCCACTACACAAACACCACTGCTCTACCCTAAACCCTAAAACACTACGCCCAGCACTACCCCCTACACTACACAAACACCACTGCACTACCGTAAACCCTAAAACACTACCCCAGCACTAACCTCTACTTTACTCAAACACCACTGCACTACCCTAAACCCTAAAACACTACACCCAGCACGACCACCTACACTACACAAAAACCACTGCACTACCCTAAACCCTCAAACACTACCTCCAGCACGACCCCCTACACAACCCAAACACCACTGCACTACCCTAAACCCTAAACCACTACCCCCAGCACGACCCCCCACACTACACAAACACCACTGCACTACTCTAAACCCTAAAACACTACCCCTACACTACACAAACACCAATGAACTACCCTCAACCCTAAAACACTACCCCCCAGCACTAAGCCCTTTACTATCCAAACACCACTGCACTACCCTGAGCTCTAAAACACTACACCCAGCATGACCCCAACACTACAAAAACACAACTGCACTACCCTACTGTACTACACTAAACCCTAAAACACTACCCCCAGCATGACCCCCTACAATGCCCAAACACCACAGCACTACCCTAAACCCAAAAACACGACCTCCAGCATGACACCCTACATTAGCCAAACACCACTGCTCTACACTAAACACTAAAACACTACCCCCGGCACGACCCCCTACACTACACAAACTTCACTGCACAACCCTACCCTTAAAACACTACCCCTGCACTACACAAACACCACTGCACTACCCTAAACTACTACCCCCAGCACGACCCCCCACACTACAAACACCACTGCACTACCCAAAACCCTAAAACACTACCCCCAGCAAAACCCCCTTCACTACACAAATACCACTGCACTGCCTTAGACCCTAAAACACTACCCCCAACACGACCCCCACACTACACAAACACCACTACACTACCCTAAACCCTAAAACACTACCCCAAGCAAAACCCCCTTCACTCCACAAATACCACTGCACTGCCTTAAACCCTAAAACACTACCCCCAGCACGACCCCTACACTACACAAACTTCACAGCACTACCCTAAACCCTAAAACACTACCTCTACACTACACAAACACCACTGCACTACCCAAAACACTACCCCCAGCACGACCCCCTACACTACACAAACACCACTGCACTACCGTAAACCCCGAAATACTACCCCAGCACTACCACTTACTTTACCCAAACACCACTGCACTACCCCAAACCCTAAAACACTACTCCCAGCACAACCACCTACACTACACAAACACCACTGTTCTACCCTAAACCCTAAAACACAATCCCCTATACTACACAAACTCCACTGCACTACACTAAACCCTAAAACACTACCCCCGGCACAACCCCCTACACAACACAAACATCACTGCACTACCCTAAACCCTACATCTACCCCCAGCATGACCCCTACACTACAAAAACACCACTGCACTACCCTAAACCCTAAAACACTACCCCAAGCACGATCATCTACACTACACAAACACCACTGTACTAACCTAAACCCTAAAACACTAACCCCAGCACGACCCCCTTCACTACCAAAACACAACTGCACTACCTTAAACCCAAAAACACTACCCCAACACAACCCCCTACTCTACCCAAACACCACTGCACTACCCTAAACCGTAAAACACTATCCCTAGCACGACCCCCGACACTACACAAACACCACTGCACGTTCCTAATCCCTAAAATACTACCCCCAGCATAACCCCCTACACTACCCAAACACTGCACTACCCAAAACCCTGAAACACTACCCCCAGCACGACTCCCTACACTACACAAACATAATTGCACTATCCTAAACCCTAACACACTACCTCAAGCACAACTCCTTACACTACCCAAACACCACTGCACTACCCTAAACCCTAAAACACTACCACCAGCACAAACCCCTACTCTTCCCAAACACCACTGCACTACCCTAAACCCTAAAACACTAACCCCAGCAGGAACACCTACACTACACAAACACCACGGCAGTACCCTAAACCCTAAAACACTATCCCCAGCACGACCCCCTACACTACACAAACACTGCTGCACTACCCTCAACCCTAAAGCACTACCCCAGCACTACGCCCTACACTACCCAAACACCACTGCACTACCCTAAAACACTATCCCCAGCACTACCCCTATACTACCCAAACACGACTGCACTACCCTAAACTCTAAAACACTACCCCCAGCATGACCCTGTACACTACACAAACACCACAGCACTACCCTAAACCCTAAAACAATACCCACAGCATGACCCCCTACACTACCCAAACACCATAGCACTACCCTAAACCCTAAAAAATTACCCCCAGCACGACTCCCTACACTACCCAAACACTGCACTACCCAAAACCCTGAAACACTACCCCCAGCACGACTCCCTACACTACACAAACATAATTGCACTATCCTAAACCCTAACACACTACCTCAAGCACAACTCCCTACACTACCAAAACACCACTGCACTACCCTAAACCCTAAAACACTACCACCAGCACAAACCCCTACTCTTCCCAAACACCACTGCACTACCCTAAACCCTAAAACACAATCCCCTACACTACACAAACTCTACTGCACTACACTAAATCCTAATACACTACCCCCGGCACAACCCCTACACAACACAAACATCACTGTACTATTCTAAACCCTAAAACACTACCCCTCCACTACACAAACACCACTGCTCTACCCTAAACCCTAAAACACTACGCCCAGCACTACCCCCTACACTACACAAACACCACTGCACTACTGTAAACCCTAAAACACTACCCCAGCACTAACCCCTACTTTACTCAAACACCACTCCACTACCCTAAACCCTCAAAGACTACCCACAGCACGACACCCTACACTACCCAAACACCACTGCACTACCCTAAACCACTACCCCCAGCACGACCCCCTACACTACACAAACACCACTGCACTACCCTAAACCCTAAAACACTACCCCTACACTACACAAACACGACTGCACTACCCTCAACCCTAAAACACTACCCCTAGCACTAAGCTCTACACTACCCAAACACCATTGCACTACCCTAAACCCTAAAACAGTATCCCCAGCACTATCCAATACACTACCCAAACATCACTGCACTACCCTAAACCCTAAAACACTACCGCCAGCATTACCCCCACAGTACGCAAACACCACTGCACTATCCTAAACCCTAAAACACTACAACCAGCATGACCCCTACACTACACAAACACCACTGCACTACCCTACTGTACTACCCTAAACCCTAAATCATTACCCCCAGCACACCCACTACACTACCCAAACCCCACTGCACTACCCTAAACCCTAAAACACTACTCCCAGCAGGACCCCCTTCACTACTCAAACACAAATGCACTACACTAAACCCAAAAAAACTACCCCCAGCACGACCCCCTACACCACCGAAACACCACTGCTCTACCCTAAACCCTAAAACACAATCCCCTACACTACACAAACTCTACTGCACTACACTAAACCCTAATACACTACCCCCGGCACAACCCCCTACACAACACAAACATCACTGCACTATTCTAAACCCTAAAACACTACCCCTCCACTACACAAACACCACTGCTCTACCCTAAACCCTAAAACACTACGCCCAGCACTACCCCCTACACTACACAAACACCACTGCACTACCGTAAACCCTAAAACACTACCCCAGCACTAACCCCTACTTTACTCAAACACCACTCCACTACCCTAAACCCTCAAAGACTACCCACAGCACGACACCCTACACTACCCAAACACCACTGCACTACCCTAAAGCACTACCCCCAGCACGACCCCCTACACTACACAAACACCACTGCACTACCCTAAACCCTAAAACACTACCCCTACACTACACAAACACGACTGCACTACCCTCAACCCTAAAACACTACCCCTAGCACTAAGCTCTACACTACCCAAACACCATTGCACTACCCTAAACCCTAAAACAGTATCCCCAGCACTATCCAATACACTACCCAAACACCACTGCACTACCCTAAACCCTAAAACACTACCGCCAGCATTAACCCCACAGTACGCAAACACCACTGCACTATCCTAAACCCTAAAACACTACAACCAGCATGACCCCTACACTACACAAACACCACTGCACTACCCTACTGTACTACCCTAAACCCTAAATCATTACCCCCAGCACACCCCCTACACTACCCAAACCCCACTGCACTACCCTAAACCCTAAAACACTACTCCCAGCAGGACCCCCTTCACTACTCAAACACAAATGCACTACACTAAACCCAAAAACACTACCCCCAGCACGACCCCCTACACCACCCGAACACCACTGTACTACCCTAAACCCTAAAACACGACCCCCTACACTACAAAAACACCTCTACACTACACTAAACCCTAAAACACTACCCCCCAGCACGACCTCCTACACTACACAAACACCACAGCACTACCCTAAACCCCAAAACACTACCCCTATACTACACAAAAACCACTGCAATACTCTAAACCCTAACACACTACCCCCAGCAGTACCCCTATTCTACCCAAACACAACAGTACTACCCTAAACTCTAAAACACTACCCCCAGCATGACCCCCCCACACTACACAAACACCACTGCACTACTGTACTACCCGAAACCCTAAACCACTACGCCCAGCACTACCCCCTACACTACCCAACAACCACGGCACAACCCTAAACCCTAAAACACTACCCCAGCACGACACCCTACACTGCCCACACATAACTGCACTGCCCTAAACCCTAAAACACTACCACCAGCACGACCCCCTACCCTGCACAAACACCACTGCACTACCCTAACACCTAAAACACTACCCCCAGCAAAACCACCTCCGCTACACAAACCCCATTGTACTACAATAAACCCAAAAACACTACCCCCAGCATGACACCCTATACTAGCGAAACACCACTGCTCTACACTAAACCCTAAAACACTACACCTGGCATGACCCCCTACACTACACAAACTTCACTGCACTACCCTAAACCCTAAAACACTACCCCTACACTACACAAACACCACTGCACTACCCTAAACCCTAAAACACTACCTCCAGCACGACCACCTACACTACACACACACCACTGCACTACCGTAAACCCTAAAACACTAGCCCAGCACTACCACCTACTTTACCCAAACACCACTGCACTACCCTAAAAACTAAAACACTACCCCCAGCACAACCAACTACTCTACACAAACACCACTCCACTACCCTAAACCCTCAAAGACTACCCACAGCACGACACCCTACACTACCCAAACACCACTGCACTACCCTAAACCACTAATCCCAGCACGACCCCCTACACTACACAAACACCACTGCACTACCCTAAACCCTAAAACACTACCCCTACACTACACAAACACGACTGCACTACCCTCAACCCTAAAGCACTACCCCTAGCACTAAGCTCTACACTACCCAAACACCATTGCACTACCCTAAACCCTAAAACAGTATCCCCAGCACTATCCAATACACTACCCAAACACCACTGCACTACCCTAAACCCTAAAACACTACCGCCAGCATTACCCCCACAGTACGCAAACACCACTGCACTATCCTAAACCCTAAAACACTACAACCAGCATGACCCCTACACTACACAAACACCACTGCACTACCCTACTGTACTACCCTAAACCCTAAATCATTACCCCCAGCACACCCCCTACACTACCCAAACCCCACTGCACTACCCTAAACTCTAAAACACTAGTCCCAGCAGGACCCCCTTCACTACTCAAACACAAATGCACTACACTAAACCCAAAAACACTACCCCCAGCACGACCCCCTACACCACCCAAACACCACTGCTCTACCCTAAACCCTAAAACACAATCCCCTACACTACACAAACTCTACTGCACTACACTAAACCCTAATACACTTCCCCCGGCACAACCCCCTACACAACACAAACATCACTGCACTACTCTAAACCCTAAAACACTACCCCTCCACTACACAAACACCACTGCTCTACCCTAAACCCTAAAACACTACGCCCAGCACTACCCCCTACACTACACAAACACCACTGCACTACCGTAAACCCTAAAACACTACCCCAGCACTAACCCTTACTTTACTCAAACACCACTCCACTACCCTAAACCCTCAAAGACTACCCACAGCACGACACCCTACACTACCCAAACACCACTGCACTACCCTAAATCACTCCCCCAGCACGACCCCCTACACTACACAAACACCACTGCACTACCCTAAACCCTAAAACACTACCCCTACACTACACAAACACGACTGCACTACCCTCAACCCTAAAACACTACCCCTAGCACTAAGCTCTACACTACCCAAACACCATTGCACTACCCTAAACCCTAAAACAGTATCCCCAGCACTATCCAATACACTACCCAAACACCACTGCACTACCCTAAACCCTAAAACACTACCGCCAGCATTACCCCCACAGTACGCAAACACCACTGCACTATCCTAAACCCTAAAACACTACAACCAGCATGACCCCTACACTACACAAACACCACTGCACTACCCTACTGTACTACCCTAAACCCTAAATCATTACCCCCAGCACACCCCCTACACTACCCAAACCCCACTGCACTACCCTAAACTCTAAAACACTACTCCCAGCAGGACCCCCTTCACTACTCAAACACAAATGCACTACACTAAACCCAAAAACACTACCCCCAGCACGACCCCCTACACCACCCAAACACCACTGCTCTACCCTAAACCCTAAAACACAATCCCCTACACTACACAAACTCTACTGCACTACACTAAACCCTAATACACTTCCCCCGGCACAACCCCCTACACAACACTAACATCACTGCACTACTCTAAACCCTAAAACACTACCCCTCCACTACACAAACACCACTGCTCTACCCTAAACCCTAAAACACTACGCCCAGCACTACCCCCTACACTACACAAACACCACTGCACTACCGTAAACCCTAAAACACTACCCCAGCACTAACCCTTACTTTACTCAAACACCACTCCACTACCCTAAACCCTCAAAGACTACCCACAGCACGACACCCTACACTACCCAAACACCACTGCACTACCCTAAATCACTCCCCCAGCACGACCCCCTACACTACACAAACACCACTGCACTACCCTAAACCCTAAAACACTACCCCTACACTACACAAACACGACTGCACTACCCTCAACCCTAAAACACTACCCCTAGCACTAAGCTCTACACTACCCAAACACCATTGCACTACCCTAAACCCTAAAACAGTATCCCCAGCACTATCCAATACACTACCCAAACACCACTGCACTACCCTAAACCCTAAAACACTACCGCCAGCATTACCCCCACAGTACGCAAACACCACTGCACTATCCTAAACCCTAAAACACTACAACCAGCATGACCCCTACACTACACAAACACCACTGCACTACCCTACTGTACTACCCTAAACCCTAAATCATTACCCCCAGCACACCCCCTACACTACCCAAACCCTACTGCACTACCCTAAACCCTAAAACACTACTCCCAGCAGGACCCCCTTCACTACTCAAACACAAATGCACTACACTAAACCCAAAAACACTACCCCCAGCACGACCCCCTACACCACCCAAACACCACTGCTCTACCCTAAACCCTAAAACACAATCCCCTACACTACACAAACTCCACTGCACTACACTAAACCCTAATACACTACCCCCGGCAACACCCCCTACACAACACACACATCACTACACTACTCTAAACCCTAAAACACTACCCCTCCACTACACAAACACCACTGCTCTACCCTAAACCCTAAAACACTACGCCCAGCACTACCCCCTACACTACACAAACACCACTGCACTACCGTAAACCCTAAAACACTACCCCAGCACTAACCCCTACTTTACTCAAACACCACTGCACTACCCTAAACCCTAAAACACTACACCCAGCACGACCACCTACACTACACAAAAACCACTGCACTACCCTAAACCCTCAAACACTACCTCCAGCACGACCCCCTACACAACCCAAACACCACTGCACTACCCTAAACCCTAAACCACTACCCCCAGCACGACCCCCCACACTACACAAACACCACTGCACTACTCTAAACCCTAAAACACTACCCCTACACTACACAAACACCAATGAACTACCCTCAACCCAAAAGCACTACCCCCAGCACTAAGCCCTTTACTATCCAAACACCACTGCACTACCCTGAGCTCTAAAACACTACACCCAGCATGACCCCAACACTACAAAAACACAACTGCACTACCCTACTGTACTACACTAAACCCTAAAACACTACCCCCTAGCATGACCCCCTACACTGCCCAAACACCACAGCACTACCCTAAACCCAAAAACACGACCTCCAGCATGACACCCTACATTAGCCAAACACCACTGCTCTACACTAAACACTAAAACACTACCCCCGGCACGACCCCCTACACTACACAAACTTCACTGCACAACCCTACCCTTAAAACACTACCCCTGCACTACACAAACACCACTGCACTACCCTAAACTACTACCCCCAGCACGACCCCCCACACTACAAACACCACTGCACTACCCAAAACCCTAAAACACTACCCCCAGCAAAACCCCCTTCACTACACAAATACCACTGCACTGCCTTAGACCCTAAAACACTACCCCCAACACGACCCCCACACTACACAAACACCACTACACTACCCTAAACCCTAAAACACTACCCCAAGCAAAACCCCCTTCACTCCACAAATACCACTGCACTGCCTTAAACCCTAAAACACTACCCCCAGCACGACCCCTACACTACACAAACTTCACAGCACTACCCTAAACCCTAAAACACTACCTCTACACTACACAAACACCACTGCACTACCCAAAACACTACCCCCAGCACGACCCCCTACACTACACAAACACCACTGCACTACCGTAAACCCCGAAATACTACCCCAGCACTACCACTTACTTTACCCAAACACCACTGCACTACCCTAAACCCTAAAACACTACTCCCAGCACAACCACCTACACTACACAAACACCACTGTTCTACCCTAAACCCTAAAACACAATCCCCTATACTACACAAACTCCACTGCACTACACTAAACCCTAAAACACTACCCCCGGCACAACCCCCTACACAACACAAACATCACTGCACTACCCTAAACCCTACATCTACCCCCAGCATGACCCCTACACTACAAAAACACCACTGCACTACCCTAAACCCTAAAACACTACCCCAAGCACGATCATCTACACTACACAAACACCACTGTACTAACCTAAACCCTAAAACACTAACCCCAGCACGACCCCCTTCACTACCAAAACACAACTGCACTACCTTAAACCCAAAAACACTACCCCAACACAACCCCCTACTCTACCCAAACACCACTGCACTACCCTAAACCGTAAAACACTATCCCTAGCACGACCCCCGACACTACACAAACACCACTGCACGTTCCTAATCCCTAAAATACTACCCCCAGCATGACCCCCTACACTACCCAAACACTGCACTACCCAAAACCCTGAAACACTACCCCCAGCACGACTCCCTACACTACACAAACATAATTGCACTATCCTAAACCCTAACACACTACCTCAAGCACAACTCCCTACACTACCCAAACACCACTGCACTACCCTAAACCCTAAAACACTACCACCAGCACAAACCCCTACTCTTCCCAAACACCATTGCACTACCCTAAAACACTATCCCCAGCACTACCCCTATACTACCCAAACACGACTGCACTACCCTAAACTCTAAAACACTACCCCCAGCATGACCCTCTACACTACACAAACACCACAGCACTACCCTAAACCCTAAAACAATACCCACAGCATGACCCCCTACACTACCCAAACACCATAGCACTACCCTAAACCCTAAAAAATTACCCCCAGCACGACTCCCTACACTACCCAAACACCACTGCACTACACTAAACCCTAAGTCTACCCTCAGCATGACAACCCACACTATACAAACACCACTGCACAACCCTAAACCCTAAAACACTAGCCCCAGCACGAACCCCTACACTACCCTAACACCACGGCAGTACCCTAAACCCTAAAACACTACCCCTACACTACACAAACACAACTGCACTACCCTAAAACACTACCCTCAGCACTACTCCCTACACTACCCAAACACCACTACACTACTCTAAACCCTAAAACACTAACCCCAGCATGACCCCCTCGTCTCCCCAAACATAACTGCACTACCCTAAACACTAAAATACTACCCCAGCATGATCCCCTACACTGCAAAAACACCACTGCACTACACTAAACCATAAAACTCTACCCCCCACATAACACAAACACAACTGCACTTCCCTAAACCATAAAACACTACCCCCAGCACGACCCCCTACACTACCCAACACCAATGCGCTACCCTAAACCCTAAACACTACCCCCAGCACAACCTCCTACACTACCCAACACCACTGCACTACCCAAAACCCTAAAACACTCTCCCCAGCACAACCCCCTACACTACACAAACACCGATGCACTTTCCTAAACCATAAAACAATACCCACAGCATGACCCCCTACACTACCCAAACAGCACTGCACTACAATAAACCGAAAAACACTACCCCAGCACGACTCCTACACTACCCAAACACCACTGCACTACCCTAAACCCTAAATCTACCCCCTGGCATGACCCCCTACACTACACAAACACCACTACGCTACACTAAACCCTAAAACACTACCCCCAGAATAACCCCTTTAATTACCCAAACACCACTGCACTACCATAAACCCTGAAACCCTACCCGCAGCATAATCCCATACACTACACAAACAATACTGCAATGCCCTAAACACTAAAACACTACCCCCAGCACAACCCCCTACACTACTCAAACACCACTGCACTACCCTAAACCCTAAAACACAACCCCAGCTAGACCCCCTACACTGCACAAACACCAGTGCACTACCCTAAAAATTAAAACACTACTCCCAGCACGACCCCCTACACTACCCAAACACAACTGCACTACCCTATACCCTAAAACACAGCCACAGCACGAACTCCTACACTACACAAACACCACTGCACTACCCTAAACCCTAAAACACTACCCCTAGCATGACCCCATACACTACACAAACACCACTGCACTACCCTAAACCCAAAAACACTACCCCCAGCAAGACCCCCTACACTACCCAAACACCACTGCACTACCCTAAACCCTAAAACACGACCCCCTATACTACAAAAACATTACTGCACTACCCAAAACCCTAAAACACTACCCCCAGCATGACCCCCTACACTACAAAAACACCACTGCACTACCCTAAACTCTAAAACACTACCCCAAGCACGATCCCTACACTACACAAACACCACTGTACTACCCTAAACCATAAAACACTAGCCCCAGCACGACCCCCTTCATTACCAAAACACACCTGCACTACCCTAAGCCCAAAAACACTACCCCAACACAACCCACTACTCTACCCAAACACCGCTGCACTACCCTAACCCGTAAAACACTATCCCTAGCACGACCCCGACACTACACAAACACCACTGCACGTTCCTAATCCCTAAAATACTACCCCCCAGCATGACCCCCTACACTACCGAAACACCACTGAACTACCCTAAAACCTAAAACATTACCCCTAGCACGATCTTTACACTATCCAAACACCACTGCACCACCCTATACCTTAAAACATGACCCCTTATACTACACAAACACCACTGCACTACCCTAAACCCTAAAACACTACCCAAAGCATGACCCCTACACTACTAAATACCACTGCACTACCCTAAACCCTAAAACACTACCCCAGCACAATCCACTACACTACACAAGCACCACTGCACTATCCTAAGCCCTAAAACACTACGCCCAGCACGACACCCTACACTACCGAAACACCACTGCGCTACCCTAAACCATAAAACACTACCCCCTACACTACTCAAACATAACTGCACTACCCTAAACCCTAAAATACTACCCCCAGCACGACCCCCTACACTGCAAAAACACCACTGCACTACACTAAACTATAAAACTCTACCCCCTACCTTACACAAACACTACTGCACTTCCCTAAACCATAAAACACTAACCCTAGCACGACCCCCTACACTACACAAACACCAATGCTCTACCCTAAACCCTAAACACTACCCCCAGCACAACCCCCACACCACCCAACACCACTGCACTACCCAACACCCTAAAACACTATCCCCAGCACAACCACCTACACTACACAAACACCGCTGCACTTTCCTAAACCCTAAAACACTACCCCCTACAATGCACAAACACGACTGCACTTCCCTAAACCATAAAACATTACCCCCAGCATGACCCCCTACACTACCCAAACACCACTGCACAACAATAAACCCTAAAACACTACCCCAGCACGACTCCCTACACTACACAAACACCATTGCACTACCCTAAACCCTAAAACACTACCCCCAGCACGACTCCCTATACCACCCAAACACCACTGCACTACACTAAACCCTAAAACACTAACCCCAGCACGAACCCCTACACTACACAAACACAACGGCAGTACCCTAAACCCTAAAACACTATCCCCAGCACGACCCCCTACACTACACAAACACCGCTGCACTTTCCTAAACCCTAAAACAATACCCACAGCATGACTCCCTACACTACCCAAACACCACTGCACTACAATAAACCCTAAAACACTACCCCCAGCATGACTCCCTACACTACAAAAACACCATAGCACTACCCTAAACCCTAAAACACTACCCCCAGCACGACTCCCTACACTACCAAAACACCACTGCACTACACTAAACCCTAAGTCTACCCTCAGCATGACAACCCACACTATACAAACACCACTGCACTACCCTAAACCCTAAAACACTAGCCCCAGCACGAACCCCTACAGTAGCCAAACACCACTGCACTACCCTAAACCCTAAAACACTAACCCCAGCACGAACCCCTACACTACACAAACACCACGGCAGTACCCTAAACCCTAAAACACTACCCCTACACTACACAAACACCACTGCACTACCCTAAACCCTAAAACATTACCCCCAGCACGACCCCTACACTACACAAACACCACTGCACTACCCTAAACCCTAAAACACTACCCCTACACTACACAAACAACACTTCACTGACCTAAACCGTAAAACACTACCCCTACACTACACAAACACAACTGCACTACCCTAAAACACTACCCCCAGCACGACCCCAAAATCTACACAAACACCACTGCACTACCCTAAACCCTAAAGCACTACCCCAGCACTACTCCCTACACTACCCAAACACCACTGCACTACTCTAAACCCTAAAACACTAACCCCAGCATGACCCCCTACACTCCCCAAACACCACTGCACTACCCTAAACCCTAAAACATTACCCCTAGCACTACCCCTACACTATCCAAACACCACTGCACTACCCTATACCCTAAAACATGATCCCTTACACTACACAAACACCACTGCACTATCCTAAACCCTAAAACACTATGCCCAGCACGACACCCTACACTACCTAAACACCACTGCACTACCCTAAACCCTAAAACACTACCCCCTACAATGCACAAACACGACTGCACTTCCCTAAACCATAAAACACTACCCCCAGCACGACCCCCTACACTACACAAACACCACTACACTACCCTAAACCCCAAAACACTAACCCCAACACAAACCCCTACACTATCCAACACCACTGCACTACCCAAAACCCTAAAGCACTATCCCCAGCACGACCCCCTACACTACACAAATACCGCTGCACTTTCCTAAACCGTAAAACAATACCCACAGCACGACCCCCAACACTACCCAAACACCACTTCACCACCCTAAACCCTAAAACACTACCCCCAGCACGACTCCCTATACTACACAAACACCATTGCACTACCCTAAACCCTAAAACACTACCCCCAGCACGACTCCCTACACTACCCAAACACCACTGCACTACACTACACCCTAAATCAACCCCCAGCATGACAACCCACACTATACAAACACCACTGCACTACCCTAAACCCTAAAACACTAGCCCCAGCACGAACCCCTACAGTAGCCAAACACCACTGCACTACCCTAAACCCTAAAACACTAACCCCAGCACGAACCCCTACACTACACAAACACCACGGCAGTACCCTAAACCCTAAAACACTACCCCCTACACTACACAAACACCACTGCACTACCCTAAACCCTAAAACATTACCCCCAGGACGACCCCTACACTACACAAACACCACTGCACTACCCTAAACCCTAAAACACTACCCCAGCACTATTCCCTACACTACCCAAACACCACTGCACTACTCTAAACCCTAAAACACTAACCCCAGCATGACCCCCTACACTCCCCAAACACCACTGCACTACCCTACACCCTAAAACATTACACCTAGCACGACCCCTACACTATCCAAACACCACTGCACTACCCTATACCCTAAACCATGACCCCTTATACTACACAAACACCACTGACCTACCCTAAACCCTAAAACACTCCCCCCAGCATGACCTTCTACACTACACAAACACCACTGCACTACCATAAACTCAAAAACACTATGACCAGCACGACCCCCTACACTACCCAAAGAGCACTGCACTATCCTAAACCCTAAAACACTACTCCCTACACTACACAAACACTACTGCACTACCCTAAACCCTAACACACTACACCAGTACGACCCCCTACACCACACAAACACCACTGCACTACCCAAAACCCTAAAACACTACCCCAGCACAAACCCCTATACTACCCAAACACCACAGCATTACCCTAAACCCTAAATCACTACTGGCAGCACGACTCCCTAGACTACCCAAACACCACTGCACTACCCTATACCCTAAACCATGACCCCTTATACTACACAAACACCACTGACCTACCCTAAACCCTAAAACACTCCCCCCAGCATGACCCTCTACACTACACAAGCACCACTGCACTACCATAAACTCAAAAACACTACCACCAGCACGACCCCCTACACTACCCAAACACCACTGCACTACCCTAAACCCTAAACCACTACCCCCTACACTACACAAACACTACTGTACTACCCTAAACCCTAACACACTACACCAGTACGACCCCCTACACTACACAAACACCACTGCACTACCCTAAACCCTAAAACACTACCCCAGCTCTACCCCCTACACTACCCAAACACCACAGCATTACCCTAAACCCTAAAACACTACTGGCAGCACGACTCCCTAGACTACCCAAACACCACTGCACTACCCTAAACCCTAAAACTCTTTCCCCAGCACGACCCCCTTCACTACACAAACACCACTGCACTGCCTTAAACCCTAAAACACTACCCCCAGCACGACCCCTACACTACACAAACACCTCTGGAGTACCCTAAACCCTAAATCTACCCCCAGAATGACCCCTACACTACTCAAACACCACTGCACTTCCCTAAACCCAAAAACACCACTCCATGCATGACCTCCTACACTACACAAACACCACTGTACTACCCTAAACTCTAAATCACTACCCCCAGCAGAACCCCCTTCACTACTCAAACACAACTGCACAACCCTAAACCCAAAAACACTACCCCCAGCACGACCCCCTTCACTACCCAAACACCACTGCTCTACCCTAAACCCTAAAACACAACCCCCTACAATACACAAACACCACTACACTACCCTCATCCCTAAAACACTACCCCCAGCACTACGCCCTACACTACCCAAACACCACTGCACTACCCTAAACCCTAAAGCACTATCCCCAGCACTACCCATACACTACCCAAACACCACTGCACTACCCCAAACCCTAAAACACTACCCCCAGCATTACCCCCTACACTACCCAAACACCACTGCTCTACCCTATACCCTAAAACACTACCCCCGGCATGACCCCCTACACTACACAAACACCAAAGCACTACCCTACACTCTAAAACACTACCCCCAGCAGTACCCCCTATACTACCCAAACACAACTGCACTAGCCTAAACCCTAAAACACCACCCCCAGCATGACCCCTACACTACACAAACACCACTGCACTACCCTACTGTACTACCCTAAACCCTAAAACACTAGCCCCAGCGTGACCCCCTACACTACCCAAACACCACTGCACTACCTTAATCCCTAAAAAACTACCCCCAGCACGACCCCCTGCACTACCCAAACACCAATTCACTACCCAAAACCATAAAAGACTATCCCCTGCATGACCCCCTACACTACACAAACACTACTGCACTACCCTAAACCCTAACACACTACCCCAGCACGACCCCCTACACTAACCAATCATCACTGCGCTACCCTAAACCCTAAAACACTACCCCCAGCACTACCCCCTACACTACCCAAACACTACGGCATTACCCTAAACCCTAAAACACTACCACCAGCACGACTCCCTACACTAACCAAACACCACTGCACTACCCTAATCCCTAAATCTACCACCAGCACAACCCCCTACACTGCACAAACACCACTGCAGTACCCTAAACCCTAAAACACTACCCCCAGCACGACCCCTTCACTACACAAACACCACTGCACTGCCTTAAACCCTAAAACACTACCCCCAGCACGACCCCCTTCACTACACAAACACCACGGCACTGCCTTAAACCCTAAAACACTACTCCCAGCACGACCCCTACACTACACAAACACCTCTGGACTACCCTAAACCCTAAATCTACCCCCAGAATGACCCCTACACTACAGAAACACCACTGCACTACCCTAAACCCTAAAACACTACTCCATGCATGACACCCTACACTACACAAACACCACTGTAGTACCCTAAACCCTAAAACACTACCCCCAGCAGGACCCCCTTCACTACTCAAACACAACTGCAAAACCCTAAGCCCAAAAACACTACCCCCAGCACGACCCCCTATGCTACCCAAACACCACTGCTCTAACCTAAACCTTAAAACACGACCCCATGCAATACACAAACTCCACTGTACTACACTAAACCCTAAAACACTATCCACGCACACCCACCTACACTACAAAAACACTACTGCACTACTCAAAACCCTAAAACACTACCCCCAGCATGCCCCCATACTACAAAAACACCACTGCACTACCCTAAACCCTAAAAAACTACCCCCTACACTACACAAACACCACTGCACTTCCCGAAACCCTAAAACACTACCCCCAGCATGACCCCCTACACTACACAAACACCACTACACTACCCTAAACCCTAAAACACTACCCCAAGCACGACCCCCTTCACTACCCAAATACAATTGCACTACCCTAAACCCAAAAACACTACCCCAGCACAACTCCCTACACTACCCAAACACCACTGCACTACACTAAACCATAAATCTACCCTCAGCATGACCTCCCACACTATACAAACATCACTGCACTACCCTAAACCCCATAACACTAACCCCAACATGAACCCCTACACTTCCCAAACACCACTGCACCACCCTAAAACCTAAAACATTACCCCTAGCACGACCCCCTACACTATCCAAACACCACTGCACTACTGTATACCCTTAAACATGGCCCCCTTACACTACAAAGATACCACTGCACTATCCTAAACCATAAAACACTAACCCTAGCACGACCCCCTACACTACACAAACACCAATGCTCTACCCTAAACCCTAAACACTACCCCCAGCACAACCCCCACACCACCCAACACCACTGCACTACCCAACACCCTAAAACACTATCCCCAGCACAACCCCCTACACTACACAAACACCGCTGCACTTTCCTAAACCCTAAAACAATACCCACAGCATGACCCCCTACACTACCCAAACACCACTGCACAACAATAAACCCTAAAACACTACCCCAGCACGACTCCCTACACTACACAAACACCATTGCACTACCCTAAACCCTAAAACACTACCCCCAGCACGACTCCCTTTACCACCCAAACACCACTGCACTACACTAAACCCTAAATCTACCCCCAGCATGACATCCCACGCTATACAAACACCACTGCACTACCCTAAACCCTAAAACACTAGCCCCAGCACAAACCCCTATACTACCTAAACACCACTGCACTACCCTAAACCCTAAAACACTAACCCCAGCACGAACCCCTACACTACACAAACACGACGGCAGTACCCTAAACCCTAAAACACTATCCCCAGCACGACCCCCTACACTACACAAACACCGCTGCACTTTCCTAAACCCTAAAACAATACCCACAGCATGACTCCCTACACTACCCAAACACCACTGCACTACAATAAACCCTAAAACACTACCCCCAGCATGACTCCCTACACTACAAAAACACCATAGCACTACCCTAAACCCTAAAACACTACCCCCAGCACGACTCCCTACACTACCAAAACACCACTGCACTACACTAAACCCTAAGTCTACCCTCAGCATGACAACCCACACTATACAAACACCACTGCACTACCCTAAACCCTAAAACACTAGCCCCAGCACGAACCCCTACAGTAGCCAAACACCACTGCACTACCCTAAACCCTAAAACACTAACCCCAGCACGAACCCCTACACTACACAAACACCACGGCAGTACCCTAAACCCTAAAACACTACCCCTACACTAAGCAAACACCACTGCACTACCCTAAACCCTAAAACATTACCCCCAGCACGACCCCTACACTACACGAACACCACTGCACTACCCTAAACCCTAAAACACTACCCCTACACTACACAAACACCACTTCACTGACCTAAACCGTAAAACACTACCCCTACACTACACAAACACAACTGCACTACCCTAAAACACTACCCCCAGCACGACCCCAAAATCTACACAAACACCACTGCACTACCCTAAACCCTAAAACACTACCCCAGCACTACTCCCTACACTACCCAAACACCACTGCACTACTCTAAACCCTAAAACACTAACCCCAGCATGACCCCCTACACTCCCCAAACACCACTGCACTACCCTAAACCCTAAAACATTACCCCTAGCACTACCCCCTATACTATCCAAACACCACTGCACTACCCTATACCCTAAAACATGATCCCTTACACTACACAAACACCACTGCACTACCCTAAACCTCAAAACACTAACCCCAACACAAACCCCTACACTATCCAACACCACTGCACTACCCAAAACCCTAAAGCACTATCCCCAGCACGACCCCCTACACTACACAAATACCGCTGCACTTTCCTAAACCGTAAAACAATACCCACAGCACGACCCCCAACACTACCCAAACACCACTTCACTACCCTAAACCCTAAAACACTACCCCCAGCACGACTCCCTATACTACACAAACACCATTGCACTACCCTAAACCCTAAATCACTACCCCCAGCACGACTCCCTACACTACCCAAACACCACTGCACTACACTACACCCTAAATCAACCCCCAGCATGACAACCCACACTATACAAACACCACTGCACTACCCTAAACCCTAAAACACTAGCCCCAGCACGAACCCCTACAGTAGCCAAACACCACTGCACTACCCTAAACCCTAAAACACTAACCCCAGCACGAACCCCTACACTACACAAACACCACGGCAGTACCCTAAACCCTAAAACACTACCCCCTACACTACACAAACACCACTGCACTACCCTAAACCCTAAAACATTACCCCCAGCACGACCCCTACACTACACAAACACCACTGCACTACCCTAAACCCTAAAACACAATCCCCTACACTACACAAACTCCACTGCACTACACTAAACCCTAATACACTACCCCCGGCACAACCCCCTACACAACACAAACATCACTGCACTACTCTAAACCCTAAAACACTACCCCTCCACTACACAAACACCACTGCTCTACCCTAAACCCTAAAACACTACGCCCAGCACTACCCCCTACACTACACAAACACCACTGCACTACCGTAAACCCTAAAACACTACCCCAGCACTAACCCCTACTTTACTCAAACACCACTGCACTACCCTAAACCCTAAAACACTACACCCAGCACGACCACCTACACTACACAAAAACCACTGCACTACCCTAAACCCTCAAACACTACCTCCAGCACGACCCCCTACACAACCCAAACACCACTGCACTACCCTAAACCCTAAACCACTACCCCCAGCACGACCCCCCACACTACACAAACACCACTGCACTACTCTAAACCCTAAAACACTACCCCTACACTACACAAACACCAATGAACTACCCTCAACCCTAAAACACTACCCCCCAGCACTAAGCCCTTTACTATCCAAACACCACTGCACTACCCTGAGCTCTAAAACACTACACCCAGCATGACCCCAACACTACAAAAACACAACTGCACTACCCTACTGTACTACACTAAACCCTAAAACACTACCCCCAGCATGACCCCCTACACTGCCCAAACACCACAGCACTACCCTAAACCCAAAAACACGACCTCCAGCATGACACCCTACATTAGCCAAACACCACTGCTCTACACTAAACACTAAAACACTACCCCCGGCACGACCCCCTACACTACACAAACTTCACTGCACAACCCTACCCTTAAAACACTACCCCTGCACTACACAAACACCACTGCACTACCCTAAACTACTACCCCCAGCACGACCCCCCACACTACACAAACCCCACTGCACTACCCAAAACCCTAAAACACTACCCCAGCAAAACCCCCTTCACTACACAAATACCACTGCACTGCCTTAGACCCTAAAACACTACCCCCAACACGACCCCCACACTACACAAACACCACTACACTACCCTAAACCCTAAAACACTACCCCAAGCAAAACCCCCTTCACTCCACAAATACCACTGCACTGCCTTAAACCCTAAAACACTACCCCCAGCACGACCCCTACACTACACAAACTTCACAGCACTACCCTAAACCCTAAAACACTACCTCTACACTACACAAACACCACTGCACTACCCAAAACACTACCCCCAGCACGACCCCCTACACTACACAAACACCACTGCACTACCGTAAACCCCAAAATACTACCCCAGCACTACCACTTACTTTACCCAAACACCACTGCACTACCCTAAACCCTAAAACACTACTCCCAGCACAACCACCTACACTACACAAACACCACTGTTCTACCCTAAACCCTAAAACACAATCCCCTATACTACACAAACTCCACTGCACTACACTAAACCCTAAAACACTACCCCCGGCACAACCCCCTACACAACACAAACATCACTGCACTACCCTAAACCCTACATCTACCCCCAGCATGACCCCTACACTACAAAAACACCACTGCACTACCCTAAACCCTAAAACACTACCCCAAGCACGATCATCTACACTACACAAACACCACTGTACTAACCTAAACCCTAAAACACTAACCCCAGCACGACCCCCTTCACTACCAAAACACAACTGCACTACCTTAAACCCAAAAACACTACCCCAACACAACCCCCTACTCTACCCAAACACCACTGCACTACCCTAAACCGTAAAACACTATCCCTAGCACGACCCCCGACACTACACAAACACCACTGCACGTTCCTAATCCCTAAAATACTACCCCCAGCATGACCCCCTACACTACCCAAACACTGCACTACCCAAAACCCTGAAACACTACCCCCAGCACGACTCCCTACACTACACAAACACAATTGCACTATCCTAAACCCTAACACACTACCTCAAGCACAACTCCCTACACTACCCAAACACCACTGCACTACCCTAAACCCTAAAACACTACCACCAGCAGGAACACCTACACTACACAAACACCACGGCAGTACCCTAAACCCTAAAACACTATCCCCAGCACGACCCCCTACACTACACAAACACCGCTGCACTACCCTCAACCCTAAAGCACTACCCCAGCACTACGCCCTACACTACCCAAACACCACTGCACTACCCTAAAACACTATCCCCAGCACTAACCCTATACTACCCAAACACGACTGCACTACCCTAAACTCTAAAACACTACCCCCAGCATGACCCTCTACACTACACAAACACCACAGCACTACCCTAAACCCTAAAACAATACCCACAGCATGACCCCCTACACTACCCAAACACCATAGCACTACCCTAAACCCTAAAAAATTACCCCCAGCACGACTCCCTACACTACCCAAACACCACTGCACTACACTAAACCCTAAGTCTACCCTCAGCATGACAACCCACACTATACAAACACCACTGCACAACCCTAAACCCTAAAACACTAGCCCCAGCACGAACCCCTACACTACCCTAACACCACGGCAGTACCCTAAACCCTAAAACACTACCCCTACACTACACAAACACAACTGCACTACCCTAAAACACTACCCTCAGCACTACTCCCTACACTACCCAAACACCACTACACTACTCTAAACCCTAAAACACTAACCCCAGCATGACCCCCTCGTCTCCCCAAACATAACTGCACTACCCTAAACACTAAAATACTACCCCAGCACGATCCCCTACACTGCAAAAACACCACTGCACTACACTAAACCATAAAACTCTACCCCCTACATAACACAAACACAACTGCACTTCCCTAAACCATAAAACACTACCCGCAGCACGACCCCCTACACTACCCAACACCAATGCACTACCCTAAACCCTAAACACTACCCCCAGCACAACCTCCTACACTACCCAACACCACTGCACTACCCAAAACCCTAAAACACTCTCCCCAGCACAACCCCCTACACTACACAAACACCGCTGCACTTTCCTAAACCCTAAAACAATACCCACAGCATGACCCCCTACACTACCCAAACAGCACTGCACTACAATAAACCGAAAAACACTACCCCAGCACGACTCCTACACTACCCAAACACCACTGCACTACCCTAAACCCTAAATCTACCCCCTGGCATGACCCCCTACACTACACAAACACCACTACGCTACACTAAACCCTAAAACACTACCCCCAGAATAACCCCTTTAATTACCCAAACACCACTGCACTACCATAAACCCTGAAACCCTACCCGCAGCATAATCCCATACACTACACAAACAATACTGCAATGCCCTAAACACTAAAACACTACCCCCAGCACAACCCCCTACACTACTCAAACACCACTGCACTACCCTAAACCCTAAAACACAACCCCAGCTAGACCCCCTACACTGCACAAACACCAGTGCACTACCCTAAACATTAAAACACTACTCCCAGCACGACACCCTACACTACCCAAACACAACTGCACTACCCTATACCCTAAAACACAGCCACAGCACGAACTCCTACACTACACAAACACCACTGCACTACCCTAAACCCTAAAACACTACCCCCAGCATGACCCCATACACTACACAAACACCACTGCACTACCCTAAACCCAAAAACACTACCCCCAGCAAGACCCCCTACACTACCCAAACACCACTGCACTACCCTAAACCCTAAAACACGACCCCCTATACTACAAAAACATTACTGCACTACCCAAAACCCTAAAACACTACCCCCAGCATGACCCCCTACACTACAAAAACACCACTGCACTACCCTAAACTCTAAAACACTACCCCAAGCACGATCCCTACACTACACAAACACCACTGTACTACCCTAAACCATAAAACACTAGCCCCAGCACGACCCCCTTCATTACCAAAACACACCTGCACTACCCTAAGCCCAAAAACACTACCCCAACACAACCCACTACTCTACCCAAACACCGCTGCACTACCCTAACCCGTAAAACACTATCCCTAGCACGACCCCCGACACTACACAAACACCACTGCACGTTCCTAATCCCTAAAATACTACCCCCCAGCATGACCCCCTACACTACCGAAACACCACTGAACTACCCTAAAACCTAAAACATTACCCCTAGCACGATCTTTACACTATCCAAACACCACTGCACCACCCTATACCTTAAAACATGACCCCTTATACTACACAAACACCACTGCACTACCCTAAACCCTAAAACACTACCCAAAGCATGACCCCTACACTACTAAATACCACTGCACTACCCTAAACCCTAAAACACTACCCCAGCACAATCCCCTACACTACACAAGCACCACTGCACTATCCTAAGCCCTAAAACACTACGCCCAGCACGACACCCTACACTACCGAAACACCACTGCGCTACCCTAAACCATAAAACACTACCCCCTACACTACTCAAACATAACTGCACTACCCTAAACCCTAAAATACTGCCCCCAGCACGACCCCCTACACTGCAAAAACACCACTGCACTACACTAAACTATAAAACTCTACCCCCTACCTTACACAAACACTACTGCACTTCCCTAAACCATAAAACACTAACCCTAGCACGACCCCCTACACTACACAAACACCAATGCTCTACCCTAAACCCTAAACACTACCCCCAGCACAACCCCCACACCACCCAACACCACTGCACTACCCAACACCCTAAAACACTATCCCCAGCACAACCCCCTACACTACACAACCACCGCTGCACTTTCCTAAACCCTAAAACAATACCCACAGCATGACCCCCTACACTACCCAAACACCACTGCACAACAATAAACCCTAAAACACTACCTCAGCACGACTCCCTACACTACACAAACACCATTGCACTACCCTAAACCCTAAAACACTACCCCCAGCACGACTCCCTATACCACCCAAACACCACTGCACTACACTAAACCCTAAATCTACCCCCAGCATGACATCCCACGCTATACAAACACCACTGCACTACCCTAAACCCTAAAACACTAGCCCCAGCACGAACCCCTATACTACCTAAACACCACTGCACTACCCTAAACCCTAAAACACTAACCCCAGCACGAACCCCTACACTACACAAACACGACGGCAGTACCCTAAACCCTAAAACACTATCCCCAGCACGACCCCCTACACTACACAAACACCGCTGCACTTTCCTAAACCCTAAAACAATACCCACAGCATGACTCCCTACACTACCCAAACACCACTGCACTACAATAAACCCTAAAACACTACCCCCAGCATGACTCCCTACACTACAAAAACACCATAGCACTACCCTAAACCCTAAAACACTACCCCCAGCACGTCTCCACACACTACCAAAACACCACTGCACTACACTAAACCCTAAGTCTACCCTCAGCATGACAACCCACACTATACAAACACCACTATACTACCCTAAACCCTAAAACACTAGCCCCAGCACGAACCCCTACAGTAGCCAAACACCACTGCACTACCCTAAACCCTAAAACACTAACCCCAGCACGAACCCCTACACTACACAAACACCACGGCAGTACCCTAAACCCTAAAACACTACCCCTACACTACACAAACACCACTGCACTACCCTAAACCCTAAAACATTACCCCCAGCACGACCCCTACACTACACAAACACCACTGCACTACCCTAAACCCTAAAACACTACCCCTACACTACACAAACAACACTTCACTGACCTAAACCGTAAAACACTACCCCTACACTACACAAACACAACTGCACTACCCTAAAACACTACCCCCAGCATGACCCCAAAATCTACACAAACACCACTGCACTACCCTAAACCCTAAAACACTACCCCAGCACTACTCCCTACACTACCCAAACACCACTGCACTACTCTAAACCCTAAAACACTAACCCCAGCATGACCCCCTACACTCCCCAAACACCACTGCACTACCCTAAACCCTAAAACATTACCCCTAGCACTACCCCCTACACTATCCAAACACCACTGCACTACCCTATACCCTAAAACATGATCCCTTACACTACACAAACACCACTGCACTATCCTAAACCCTAAAACACTATGCCCAGCACGACACCCTACACTACCTAAACACCACTGCACTACCCTAAACCCTAAAACACTACCCCCTACAATGCACAAACACGACTGCACTTCCCTAAACCATAAAACACTACCCCCAGCACGACCCCCTACACTACACAAACACCACTACACTACCCTAAACCCCAAAACACTAACCCCAACACAAACCCCTACACTATCCAACACCACTGCACTACCCAAAACCCTAAAGCACTATCCCCAGCACGACCCCCTACACTACACAAATACCGCTGCACTTTCCTAAACCGTAAAACAATACCCACAGCACGACCCCCAACACTACCCAAACACCACTTCACCACCCTAAACCCTAAAACACTACCCCCATCACGACTCCCTATACTACACAAACACCATTGCACTACCCTAAACCCTAAAACACTACCCCCAGCACGACTCCCTACACTACCCAAACACCACTGCACTACACTACACCCTAAATCAACCCCCAGCATGACAACCCACACTATACAAACACCACTGCACTACCCTAAACCCTAAAACACTAGCCCCAGCACGAACCCCTACAGTAGCCAAACACCACTGCACTACCCTAAACCCTAAAACACTAACCCCAGCACGAACCCCTACACTACACAAACACCACGGCAGTACCCTAAACCCTAAAACACTACCCCCTACACTACACAAACACCACTGCACTACCCTAAACCCTAAAACATTACCCCCAGGACGACCCCTACACTACACAAACACCACTGCACTACCCTAAACCCTAAAACACTACCCCTACACTACACAAACACAACTGCACTACCCTAAAACACTACCCCCAGCATGACCCCCTACTCTACACAAACACCACTGCACTACCCTAAACCCTAAAACACTACCCCAGCACTATTCCCTACACTACCCAAACACCACTGCACTACTCTAAACCCTAAAACACTAACCCCAGCATGACCCCCTACACTCCCCAAACACCACTGCACTACCCTACACCCTAAAACATTACACCTAGCACGACCCCTACACTATCCAAACACCACTGCACTACCCTCTACCCTAAACCATGACCCCTTATACTACACAAACACCACTGACCTACCCTAAACCCTAAAACACTCCCCCCAGCATGACCTTCTACACTACACAAACACCACTGCACTACCATAAACTCAAAAACACTACGACCAGCACGACCCCCTACACTACCCAAAGACCACTGCACTACCCTAAACCCTAAAACACTACTCCCTACACTACACAAACACTACTGCACTACCCTAAACCCTAACACACTACACCAGTACGACCCCCTACACCACACAAACACCACTGCACTACCCTAAACCCTAAAACACTACCCCAGCACAAACCCCTACACTACCCAAACACCACAGCATTACCCTAAACCCTAAATCACTACTGGCAGCACGACTCCCTAGACTACCCAAACACCACTGCACTACCCTAAACCCTAAATCTACCACCAGCACAACCCCCTACATTGCACAAACACCACTGCACTACCCTAAACCCTAAAACTCTTTCCCCAGCACGACCCCCTTCACTACACAAACACCACTGCACTGCCTTAAACCCTAAAACACTACCCCCAGCACGACCCCTACACTACACAAACACCTCTGGAGTACCCTAAACCCTAAATCTACCCCCAGAATGACCCCTACACTACTCAAACACCACTGCACTTCCCTAAACCCAAAAACACCACTCCATGCATGACCTCCTACACTACACAAACACCACTGTACTACCCTAAACTCTAAAACACTACCCCCAGCAGAACCCCCTTCACTACTCAAACACAACTGCACAACCCTAAACCCAAAAACACTACCCCCAGCACGACCCCCTTCACTACCCAAACACCACTGCTCTACCCTAAACCCTAAAACACAACCCCCTACAATACACAAACACCACTACACTACCCTCATCCCTAAAACACTACCCCCAGCACTACGCCCTACACTACCCAAACACCACTGCACTACCCTAAACCCTAAAGCACTATCCCCAGCACTACCCATACACTACCCAAACACCACTGCACTACCCCAAACCCTAAAACACTACCCCCAGCATTACCCCCTAAACTACCCAAACACCACTGCTCTACCCTATACCCTAAAACACTACCCCCGGCATGACCCCCTACACTACACAAACACCAAAGCACTACCCTACACTCTAAAACACTACCCCCAGCAGTACCCCTCATACTACCCAAACACAACTGCACTAGCCTAAACCCTAAAACACCACCCCCAGCATGACCCCTACACTACACAAACACCACTGCACTACCCTACTGTACTACCCTAAACCCTAAAACACTAGCCCCAGCGTGACCCCCTACACTACCCAAACACCACTGCACTACCCTAATCCCTAAAAAACTACCCCCAGCACGACCCCCTGCACTACCCAAACACCACTTCACTACCCAAAACCATAAAAGACTATCCCCTGCATGACCCCCTACACTACACAAACACTACTGCACTACCCTAAACCCTAACACACTACCCCAGCACGACCCCCTACACTAACCAATCATCACTGCGCTACCCTAAACCCTAAAACACTACCCCCAGCACTACCCCCTACACTACCCAAACACTACGGCATTACCCTAAACCCTAAAACACTACCACCAGCACGACTCCCTACACTAACCAAACACCACTGCACTACCCTAATCCCTAAATCTACCACCAGCACAACCCCCTACACTGCACAAACACCACTGCAGTACCCTAAACCCTAAAACACTACCCCCAGCACGACCCCTTCACTACACAAACACCACTGCACTGCCTTAAACCCTAAAACACTACCCCCAGCATGACCCCCTTCACTACACAAACACCACGGCACTGCCTTAAACCCTAAAACACTACTCCCAGCACGACCCCTACACTACACAAACACCTCTGGACTACCCTAAACCCTAAATCTACCCCCAGAATGACCCCTACACTACAGAAACACCACTGCACTACCCTAAACCCTAAAACACTACTCCATGCATGACACCCTACACTACACAAACACCACTGTAGTACCCTAAACCCTAAAACACTACCCCCAGCAGGACCCCCTTCACTACTCAAACACAACTGCACAACCCTAAGCCCAAAAACACTACCCCCAGCACGACCCCCTATGCTACCCAAACACCACTGCTCTAACCTAAACCTTAAAACACGACCCCATGCAATACACAAACTCCACTGTACTACACTAAACCCTAAAACACTATCCACGCACACCCACCTACACTACAAAAACACTACTGCACTACTCAAAACCCTAAAACACTACCCCCAGCATGCCCCCATACTACAAAAACACCACTGCACTACCCTAAACCCTAAAAAACTACCCCCTACACTACACAAACACCACTGCACTTCCCGAAACCCTAAAACACTACCCCCAGCATGACCCCCTACACTACACAAACACCACTACACTACCCTAAACCCTAAAACACTACCCCAAGCACGACCCCCTTCACTACCCAAATACAATTGCACTACCCTAAACCCAAAAACACTACCCCAGCACAACTCCCTACACTACCCAAACACCACTGCACTACACTAAACCATAAATCTACCCTCAGCATGACCTCCCACACTATACAAACATCACTGCACTACCCTAAACCCCATAACACTAACCCCAACATGAACCCCTACACTTCCCAAACACCACTGCACCACCCTAAAACCTAAAACATTACCCCTAGCACGACCCCCTACACTATCCAAACACCACTGCACTACTGTATACCCTTAAACATGGCCCCCTTACACTACAAAGATACCACTGCACTACCCTAAACCATAAAACACTAACCCTAGCACGACCCCCTACACTACACAAACACCAATGCTCTACCCTAAACCCTAAACACTACCCCCAGCACAACCCCCACACCACCCAACACCACTGCACTACCCAACACCCTAAAACACTATCCCCAGCACAACCCCCTACACTACACAAACACCGCTGCACTTTCCTAAACCCTAAAACAATACCCACAGCATGACCCCCTACACTACCCAAACACCACTGCACAACAATAAACCCTAAAACACTACCCCAGCACGACTCCCTACACTACACAAACACCATTGCACTACCCTAAACCCTAAAACACTACCCCCAGCACGACTCCCTATACCACCCAAACACCACTGCACTACACTAAACCCTAAATCTACCCCCAGCATGACATCCCACGCTATACAAACACCACTGCACTACCCTAAACCCTAAAACACTAGCCCCAGCACAAACCCCTATACTACCTAAACACCACTGCACTACCCTAAACCCTAAAACACTAACCCCAGCACGAACCCCTACACTACACAAACACGACGGCAGTACCCTAAACCCTAAAACACTATCCCCAGCACGACCCCCTACACTACACAAACACCGCTGCACTTTCCTAAACCCTAAAACAATACCCACAGCATGACTCCCTACACTACCCAAACACCACTGCACTACAATAAACCCTAAAACACTACCCCCAGCATGACTCCCTACACTACAAAAACACCATAGCACTACCCTAAACCCTAAAACACTACCCCCAGCACGACTCCCTACACTACCAAAACACCACTGCACTACACTAAACCCTAAGTCTACCCTCAGCATGACAACCCACACTATACAAACACCACTGCACTACCCTAAACCCTAAGACACTAGCCCCAGCACGAACCCCTACAGTAGCCAAACACCACTGCACTACCCTAAACCCTAAAACACTAACCCCAGCACGAACCCCTACACTACACAAACACCACGGCAGTACCCTAAACCCTAAAACACTACCCCTACACTACACAAACACCACTGCACTACCCTAAACCCTAAAACATTACCCCCAGCACGACCCCTACACTACACAAACACCACTGCACTACCCTAAACCCTAAAACACTACCCCTACACTACACAAACACCACTTCACTGACCTAAACCGTAAAACACTACCCCTACACTACACAAACACAACTGCACTGCCCTAAAACACTACCCCCAGCACGACCCCAAAATCTACACAAACACCACTGCACTACCCTAAACCCTAAAACACTACCCCAGCACTACTCCCTACACTACCCAAACACCACTGCACTACTCTAAACCCTAAAACACTAACCCCAGCATGACCCCCTACACTCCCCAAACACCACTGCACTACCCTAAACCCTAAAACATTACCCCTAGCACTACCCCCTACACTATCCAAACACCACTGCACTACCCTATACCCTAAAACATGATCCCTTACACTACACAAACACCACTGCACTATCCTAAACCCTAAAACACTATGCCCAGCACGACACCCTACACTACCTAAACACCACTGCACTACCCTAAACCCTAAAACACTACCCCCTACAATGCACAAACACGACTGCACTTCCCTAAACCATAAAACACTACCCCCAGCACGACCCCCTACACTACACAAACACCACTACACTACCCTAAACCCCAAAACACTAACCCCAACACAAACCCCTACACTATCCAACACCACTGCACTACCCAAAACCCTAAAGCACTATCCCCAGCACGACCCCCTACACTACACAAATACCGCTGCACTTTCCTAAACCGTAAAACAATACCCACAGCACGACCCCCAACACTACCCAAACACCACTTCACCACCCTAAACCCTAAAACACTACCCCCAGCACGACTCCCTATACTACACAAACACCATTGCACTACCCTAAACCCTAAAACACTACCCCCAGCACGACTCCCTATACCACCCAAACACCACTGCACTACACTAAACCCTAAATCTACCCCCAGCATGACATCCCACGCTATACAAACACCACTGCACTACCCTAAACCCTAAAACACTAGCCCCAGCACAAACCCCTATACTACCTAAACACCACTGCACTACCCTAAACCCTAAAACACTAACCCCAGCACGAACCCCTACACTACACAAACACGACGGCAGTACCCTAAACCCTAAAACACTATCCCCAGCACGACCCCCTACACTACACAAACACCGCTGCACTTTCCTAAACCCTAAAACAATACCCACAGCATGACTCCCTACATTACCCAAACACCACTGCACTACAATAAACCCTAAAACACTACCCCCAGCATGACTCCCTACACTACAAAAACACCATAGCACTACCCTAAACCCTAAAACACTACCCCCAGCACGACTCCCTACACTACCAAAACACCACTGCACTACACTAAACCCTAAGTCTACCCTCAGCATGACAACCCACACTATACAAACACCACTGCACTACCCTAAACCCTAAGACACTAGCCCCAGCACGAACCCCTACAGTAGCCAAACACCACTGCACTACCCTAAACCCTAAAACACTAACCCCAGCACGAACCCCTACACTACACAAACACCACGGCAGTACCCTAAACCCTAAAACACTACCCCTACACTACACAAACACCACTGCACTACCCTAAACCCTAAAACATTACCCCCAGCACGACCCCTACACTACACAAACACCACTGCACTACCCTAAACCCTAAAACACTACCCCTACACTACACAAACACCACTTCACTGACCTAAACCGTAAAACACTACCCCTACACTACACAAACACAACTGCACTACCCTAAAACACTACCCCCAGCACGACCCCAAAATCTACACAAACACCACTGCACTACCCTAAACCCTAAAACACTACCCCAGCACTACTCCCTACACTACCCAAACACCACTGCACTACTCTAAACCCTAAAACACTAACCCCAGCATGACCCCCTACACTCCCCAAACACCACTGCACTACCCTAAACCCTAAAACATTACCCCTAGCACTACCCCCTACACTATCCAAACACCACTGCACTACCCTATACCCTAAAACATGATCCCTTACACTACACAAACACCACTGCACTATCCTAAACCCTAAAACACTATGCCCAGCACGACACCCTACACTACCTAAACACCACTGCACTACCCTAAACCCTAAAACACTACCCCCTACAATGCACAAACACGACTGCACTTCCCTAAACCATAAAACACTACCCCCAGCACGACCCCCTACACTACACAAACACCACTACACTACCCTAAACCCCAAAACACTAACCCCAACACAAACCCCTACACTATCCAACACCACTGCACTACCCAAAACCCTAAAGCACTATCCCCAGCACGACCCCCTACACTACACAAATACCGCTGCACTTTCCTAAACCGTAAAACAATACCCACAGCACGACCCCCAACACTACCCAAACACCACTTCACTACCCTAAACCCTAAAACACTACCCCCAGCACGACTCCCTATACTACACAAACACCATTGCACTACCCTAAACCCTAAAACACTACCCCCAGCACGACTCCCTACACTACCCAAACACCACTGCACTACACTACACCCTAAATCAACCCCCAGCATGACAACCCACACTATACAAACACCACTGCACTACCCTAAACCCTAAAACACTAGCCCCAGCACGAACCCCTACAGTAGCCAAACACCACTGCACTACCCTAAACCCTAAAACACTAACCCCAGCACGAACCCCTACACTACACAAACACCACGGCAGTACCCTAAACCCTAAAACACTACCCCTACACTACACAAACACCACTGCACTACCCTAAACCCTAAAACATTACCCCCAGCACGACCCCTACACTACACAAACACCACTGCACTACCCTAAACCCTAAAACACTACCCCTACACTACACAAACACCACTTCACTGACCTAAACCGTAAAACACTACCCCTACACTACACAAACACAACTGCACTACCCTAAAACACTACCCCCAGCACGACCCCAAAATCTACACAAACACCACTGCACTACCCTAAACCCTAAAACACTACCCCAGCACTACTCCCTACACTACCCAAACACCACTGCACTACTCTAAACCCTAAAACACTAACCCCAGCATGACCCCCTACACTCCCCAAACACCACTGCACTACCCTAAACCCTAAAACATTACCCCTAGCACTACCCCCTACACTATCCAAACACCACTGCACTACCCTATACCCTAAAACATGATCCCTTACACTACACAAACACCACTGCACTATCCTAAACCCTAAAACACTATGCCCAGCACGACACCCTACACTACCTAAACACCACTGCACTACCCTAAACCCTAAAACACTACCCCCTACAATGCACAAACACGACTGCACTTCCCTAAACCATAAAACACTACCCCCAGCACGACCCCCTACACTACACAAACACCACTACACTACCCTAAACCCCAAAACACTAACCCCAACACAAACCCCTACACTATCCAACACCACTGCACTACCCAAAACCCTAAAGCACTATCCCCAGCACGACCCCCTACACTACACAAATACCGCTGCACTTTCCTAAACCGTAAAACAATACCCACAGCACGACCCCCAACACTACCCAAACACCACTTCACTACCCTAAACCCTAAAACACTACCCCCAGCACGACTCCCTATACTACACAAACACCATTGCACTACCCTAAACCCTAAAACACTACCCCCAGCACGACTCCCTACACTACCCAAACACCACTGCACTACACTACACCCTAAATCAACCCCCAGCATGACAACCCACACTATACAAACACCACTGCACTACCCTAAACCCTAAAACACTAGCCCCAGCACGAACCCCTACAGTAGCCAAACACCACTGCACTACCCTAAACCCTAAAACACTAACCCCAGCACGAACCCCTACACTACACAAACACCACGGCAGTACCCTAAACCCTAAAACACTACCCCCTACACTACACAAACACCACTGCACTACCCTAAACCCTAAAACATTACCCCCAGCACGACCCCTACACTACACAAACACCACTGCACTACCCTAAACCCTAAAACACTACCCCTACACTACACAAACACAACTGCACTACCCTAAAACACTACCCCCAGCATGACCCCCTACTCTACACAAACACCACTGAACTACCCTAAACCCTAAAACACTACCCCAGCACTATTCCCTACACTACCCAAACACCACTGCACTACTCTAAACCCTAAAACACTAACCCCAGCATGACCCCCTACACTCCCCAAACACCACTGCACTACCCTACACCCTAAAACATTACACCTAGCACGACCCCTACACTATCCAAACACCACTGCACTACCCTATACCCTAAACCATGACCCCTTATACTACACAAACACCACTGACCTACCCTAAACCCTAAAACACTCCCCCCAGCATGACCTTCTACACTACACAAACACCACTGCACTACCATAAACTCAAAAACACTACGACCAGCACGACCCCCTACACTACCCAAAGACCACTGCACTACCCTAAACCCTAAAACACTACTCCCTACACTACACAAACACTACTGCACTACCCTAAACCCTAACACACTACACCAGTACGACCCCCTACATCACACAAACACCACTGCACTACCCAAAACCCTAAAACACTACCCCAGCACAAACCCATACACTACCCAAACACCACAGCATTACCCTAAACCCTAAATCACTACTGGCAGCACGACTCCCTAGACTACCCAAACACCACTGCACTACCCTAAAACCTAAAACATTACCCCTAGCACGACCCCTACACTATCCAAACACCACTGTACTACCCTATACCCTAAACCATGACCCCTTATACTACACAAACACCACTGACCTACCCTAAACCCTAAAACACTCCCCCAGCATGACCCTCTACACTACACAAACACCACTGCACTACCATAAACTCAAAAACACTACCACCAGCACGACCCCCTACACTACCCAAACACCACTGCACTACCCTAAACCCTAAACCACTACCCCCTACACTACACAAACACTACTGTACTACCCTAAACCCTAACACACTACACCAGCTCTACCCCCTACACTACCCAAACACCACAGCATTACCCTAAACCCTAAAACACTACTGGCAGCACGACTCCCTAGACTACCCAAACACCACTGCACTACCCTAAACCCTAAATCTACCACCAGCACAACCCCCTACATTGCACAAACACCACTGCACTACCCTAAACCCTAAAACTCTTTCCCCAGCACGACCCCCTTCACTACACAAACACCACTGCACTGCCTTAAACTCTAAAACACTACCCCCAGCACGACCCCTACACTACACAAACACCTCTGGAGTACCCTAAACCCTAAATCTACCCCCAGAATGACCCCTACACTACTCAAACACCACTGCACTTCCCTAAACCCAAAAACACCACTCCATGCATGACCTCCTACACTACACAAACACCACTGTACTACCCTAAACTCTAAAACACTACCCCCAGCAGAACCCCCTTCACTACTCAAACACAACTGCACAACCCTAAACCCAAAAACACTACCCCCAGCACGACCCCCTTCACTACCCAAACACCACTGCTCTACCCTAAACCCTAAAACACAACCCCCTACAATACACAAACACCACTACACTACCCTCATCCCTAAAACACTACCCCCAGCACTACGCCCTACACTACCCAAACACCACTGCACTACCCTAAACCCTAAAGCACTATCCCCAGCACTACCCATACACTACCCAAACACCACTGCACTACCCTAAACCCTAAAACACTACCCCCAGCATTACCCCCTACACTACCCAAACACCACTGCTCTACCCTATACCCTAAAACACTACCCCCGGCATGACCCCCTACACTACACAAACACCATAGCACTACCCTACACTCTAAAACACTACCCCCAGCAGTACCCCCTATACTACCCAAACACAACTGCACTAGCCTAAACCCTAAAACACCACCCCCAGCATGACCCCTACACTACACAAACACCACTGCACTACCCTACTGTACTACCCTAAACCCTAAAACACTAGCCCCAGCGTGACCCCCTACACTACCCAAACACCACTGCACTACCCTAATCCCTAAAAAACTACCCCCAGCACGACCCCCTGCACTACCCAAACACCACTTCACTACCCAAAACCATAAAAGACTATCCCATGCATGACCCCCTACTCTACACAAACACTACTGCACTACCCTAAACCCTAACACACTACCCCAGCACGACCCCCTACACTAACCAATCATCACTGCGCTACCCTAAACCCTAAAACACTACCCCCAGCACTACCCCCTACACTACCCAAACACTACGGCATTACCCTAAACCCTAAAACACTACCACCAGCACGACTCCCTACACTAACCAAACACCACTGCACTACCCTAATCCCTAAATCTACCACCAGCACAACCCCCTACACTGCACAAACACCACTGCAGTACCCTAAACCCTAAAACACTACCCCCAGCACGACCCCCTTCACTACACAAACACCACGGCACTGCCTTGGACTACCCTAAACCCTAAATCTACCCCCAGAATGACCCCTACACTACAGAAACACCACTGCACTACCCTAAACCCTAAAACACTACTCCATGCATGACACCCTACACTACACAAACACCACTGTAGTACCCTAAACCCTAAAACACTACCCCCAGCAGGACCCCCTTCACTACTCAAACACAACTGCACAACCCTAAGCCCAAAAACACTACCCCCAGCACGACCCCCTATGCTACCCAAACACCACTGCTCTAACCTAAACCTTAAAACACGACCCCATGCAATACACAAACTCCACTGTACTACACTAAACCCTAAAACACTATCCACGCACACCCACCTATGTTAAATGGTAGCGGCAGTTTCAGTCGATAATCTTTCAAGTATTTGCCCGGCGGTAATCGCCTCTCATACCACTCGATAATTTACCAATAAAAGAGGCAGGCGCCGGAGACTGGAAGGCAGGAAACAAAGTTTTATTCCGTCGGAGCAGAACACATCAGATCAGACAGCAAGGTATCGTCACGAGGTGCTCTAACTGCATCTCTGAGACCTGGTCTCTTATACACTGGTTTATTGCTTTATTACACACAGTATATTCTTGAGATTCCCTTGATGCCTGAAAGAACATCCCCTGAAGCCCCGGCTCAGATCCGATCCCACACATAGATACAGTAGAAGTTCCCACCCTACCCGCAGTGGGAGATGGCTATCGCGCAGCAGGGAATTCCGCTAATTCCCGGGGGTGTGTGCAACCGGCCGGGTCTCAGAGGGTAGGGGCTTTGATCTACTGTAATCCCTTTGATGTGGGGTGTTTTCCTTACAGTAGGGGCAATAAACTGCATCCGCAGGGCTAGGTGATGGCCTGGGACTAGTTCAGACAATGGGGTGCAGAGGAAGGGGGTTATCAAAGGAGAGGCATGACCATGTATGGGTTGTCGGTCGGAAGTGGTTCCGTAGCAGGGTCGCGCAGAAGGAGAGGGTTTATGGCCTGTATGAGAGAGCGGGGGTGGCCAGCGCGCGGGGGATGCTTGCAGCGCCAGGGGAAAGCGCTGGCGGTCGAGAGTGAGCGGGGAGAGAGTGGGGTGCCTAAAATGGCGGCCGTGCGTTCGCTTGTGCGTGGTGCTGGGGAGGGGCAAGATGGCGCAGATAATGTTCAGTTTGCGAGCTAAATTTCCACACCTACACTACAAAAACACTACTGCACTACTCAAAACCCTAAAACACTACCCCCAGCATGCCCCCATACTACAAAAACACCACTGCACTACCCTAAACCCTAAAAAACTACCCCCTACACTACACAAACACCACTGCACTTCCCGAAACCCTAAAACACTACCCCCAGCATGACCCCCTACACTACACAAACACCACTACACTACCCTAAACCCTAAAACACTACCCCAAGCACGACCCCCTTCACTACCCAAATACAATTGCACTACCCTAAACCCAAAAACACTACCCCAGCACAACTCCCTACACTACCCAAACACCACTGCACTACACTAAACCATAAATCTACCCTCAGCATGACCTCCCACACTATACAAACATCACTGCACTACCCTAAACCCCAAAACACTAACCCCAACATGAACCCCTACACTTCCCAAACACCACTGCACCACCCTAAAACCTAAAACATTACCCCTAGCACGACCCCCTACACTATCCAAACACCACTGCACTACTGTATACCCTTAAACATGGCCCCCTTACACTACAAAGATACCAATTCCAATTCCAATTCCAAAAATTCTTTATTTCGGCCATATAGACCATAAAAGATGCAATGCAAACATTACAAACATTAAAACATTAAAACATTATTTTAAAACACATTTAAATAGAGTCCGCTCTCCCAGCGAGGAGTGATTTAAAATTGCATTAGAAAGTTCAAGGGGCTTCAGACGATTTTTTCTTTCTGATCAACCATATGGCCATAAGAAATTTGGAAACAGCGAACACAATGTGGCCCAGGGTGCTAGTTTTCAAAATCCTGTATGCCTGTGCATACTCTCTGAACCCCAGGTTCTTACAGAGCGGTGCTATCCAGTATTTTCTGGGCCTTTGGTATGCAGGGCACACAAACAAGATGTGGGGGTCATCTTCCTCATGGTTGTTACAGCAGGGACATGTTTTATCGCCCCCATTTGTCCACTTGGAGGTGTATGAATTAATAGGTAGTGTGCTAAGCCTCCATTGAACATACAGTTTCCTCGCCAGGATGGGAAAGATAAAATCCATAAAAGGTTCAAAAACATAAGAATTTTTGGATTCTAAAAATCGCAAAGTTAGGGTGCCGCTATTTGGAGCGTCCATCAAGTGAGCAAGGGACCTGGCTTTGTAGATTTGTGCCAGGGCTTTGCGCGAGATTGTTTGGCAGCCTCGCGCGGGGTCCTCCCACAGGACACGGAGATTGATGGCAGACAGTTCATTTTCCACAAAGGTGAGCCAGGGGATTTTGCCGCTGCGGTTTAAACTCATGACATGGGTGAGATCCTCCCTATAATGATGAAGTTCGTCCGTAGACCAGAGCCTGTGCCAGAACTTCACTGGCTTTGACACAAGCTCCTCTGCAATAGGGGGGAGACCCATGTCCATTCTCAGAGGCTGAAGTGGCGTGGCACTTGGAAGGGCTAGAAGGCGCCTTAGAAAACTATTTTCCACTGTTGATAAGCCCTTCACCGCTTTGTATCCCCATAGCTCACTGCCATACATGGCCGCAGCCTTGGCCTGGGTCTTGTAAGTTTCAAGGGCCGGGCTTATGGGCTTGAAGGAAGAAGTATTAGCCACTTTCAGGATTGCACCCGACAGTTGGGATAATTTAGCCTTAGATCGTACTATCTGTCGGTCCCATGCTAAATTTTCCTGCAGTGTTACCCCCAAATATATGAAGGTGGACACCCTCTCAAGGCTGGCGGTCCCTAGGGTGGGATTGGGCCTAGTTTTGGTTGGTGGGTTGAAGATCATGAACTTGGTCTTTTCTGTGTTCACCTCCAACCCATGCTGATGACAGAAAAGACCAAATCCATCCAGGATCCTCTGGATCCCCATGGGGGATTTTGAAAGGAGGAGGGTGTCATCGGCAAACATGATTGCCGGTACCCTCCTACCTGCCAAACAGGGGGCGTCGTTGTCCTTGACGTTTTCCAGGTGTGAGATGACGTTATTAATGAATAAGCAAAACAGGGTCGGTGCCAAGGCACAACCCTGCCTCACACCTCGACGAACAGGAAACCTGGATGAAAGTTTGCCATCTTTCCCACACCTGACTTGCGCATAGCTGTTCTCATGCAGCCTGGCTAAGATGTTAAGTAGCTGGGGGGGAATTCCTAACTTTTCCAGCACCTCCCAAAGTTTCCTGCGCGGGACTAGGTCAAAGGCTGACCTCAGATCCACGAAGACCATGTACAATCTCCCCCCCTCGATCCTCACCGTCTTCCAGTAGAGGAGAACGAGGCGGAAGATCTGGTCCATGGTCGACGTGTTTTTCCTGAAGCCAGCCTGCAGGGGACTCATGATGTCATTTTCCTCCACCCAGTCTAATAGATGGTTCAAAATAAGGCGCGCAAAAAGCTTTTGGGGAACATCTATCAGGCTAATAGGCCTGTAGTTTGCCGGACTCAAAGGGGACCCTTTCTTGTAAATCGGAACTATTTCAGCCCCAAGCCAAGAGGAAGGGACCGCCATACCTCCCAAAATAGCATTAAAAAGAACAAGAAAGTACGGGGCCCAGATGTCAGGGTGGTATCTGAACAAATCACCGGGTAGCTTATCCAACCCCGGTGCCTTCCCCAGCGCTAAGCGCTCCAGTGCTAGCTTCACCTCCCCCAAGGAAAATTCCAAGGCCACATCTGGAAGGCAGGGGGGCTCCACCACCATCCCTTCCGGCCAGAGAGTGGTTTCTTGATATAATGTCCCAAAGTGGGCCTCCCAAATAGAGGGGGCAATATTGGGTTCTACTGCGGATAGCAGATCCCCTGTTCCATTGTTTACCAGAGCCCAACATTTTCTAGAGTCTTTGGATTTGAGGGCTTCAGACAGTTCATGCCAGTGGTTCCAATCCCACTCTGCCCTTGCGTTGGCCAGTGCTAACTTGTACCCCCTCCTAAGGGCTGCAATCTTCACCTTATCGCTACCCTCTTTAATTGCGGAAAGAAGCTCAGACTTAGTTTTCCTGCAAGTGGAGGTGTACCAAGTCGGAGCGCGAGTCTTTTTCCTTCTAGTGGGCAGGGCCGGATTGAAGACATCTGCAAGGTCCCTCACTAAGGCCTGGTGAATGCCAAATAGTCTCTCATTGTAGTCAGAGGGTCTAGATTGATTAATGAGAACATCCACCTCCTGGAACCTGGGAAGTGCTATGCCATAGAGATTATTTATAGCTTCTTCTTTATCAACTAGCTTCCCCCATTTCACCCGGCGCCTGCTTGTAGTGAGTAGTATGTCTCCCTGGTCGGCTCCAGAATCAGTAGTTAGCAGCCCTATAGCAGGGGCTGGGTGCTGGATCTCCAACAAAAGGGAATTGTGGTCACTGTCTGTCCTCGGGATCACTCTAAAGTCTTGAACTTTGGGCCACAGGGAAATATCTATAAAAATGTAGTCCAACCTTGACTCATGGCCCCTTTTGTTAAAAGTACACACCGAAGGAGTGTCAGAGGGGGTGCGTCCGTTACACGCCCTCAGTGCAAAGTTCAGAGTGAGAGAGGTAAGTTGTACTGCCAGCTGAGACCAAGCTTTGGGGTGAGGTGAGGAGGAAGGTGGGACTCCCCAGTGGTCATCCTCGGCAGTAAAGGCACCCTCCATTAGACCTTCCAGGGGTTCAAAGTGACAGTTGAAATCTCCTCCATCACTATTTTCGGGTCACCTGGCAGTTGCCCTAGAAAAGATGAAAGGTCAACTAGGGTGGGGGATTCCTTACCCACAGCGACTGGTCGAGAGTAGACGTTAACAATAGCCCATGTACTTTTACCAGGCCATCTGAGGAGCACACACTGAATGTCCTGTGAAAGTGTATCCATTCTTTCCACCTGACACCCAATGTGGCTCGCCACCCAGATTGCTAAACCTCCCGAGGGTCTCCCCCTCCCATTCGACTTTGCCGGGATTTCAAAAATGTCATATCCCCTCCTAAGCTGTGGTGCCCTAGCCCATGTCTCCTGGAAGAGGAGGATGTCACTTTTGCTGACCAAAGTCTCCCACTCCGGGGTATCCACCTTACTTGAGATGCCAGCTACATTCCAGGAAAGGATAGTCAGGCCTGGACCTTGAAATTGCGGACCTGCTTCACTTAGTACAGACGGGATGTCATGTGCAAATTTACCCAGGTCACCCAAACCAGTAGTAATGGGCGACTGAGTGGGTAATTCAACAAGCTCCACCAATTGCGTTGTAAGAACAGTTGGTGTGTTTGGTGGATCCTCATCTAAAACTTGGATGCTTCCCAGGGCGGTCCCCCCCTCATTTGCAGGGGCCAGGGACCTTTTTTCATTTACGGGAACAGATGTACCTTCCCCCCTGAGTGTAGACCCATAGGCAAAATTTACTGGGTGTTAAGATACCACTGCACTACCCTAAACCGTAAAACACTACCCTCAGCATGACCCCCTACACTACCCAAATACCACTGCACTTCCCTAAACTAGGGGTGGGCAGAAAACTAAGCTCCGCCAGCGTAGCAGATAAAGCCAGCCACCCCTGCTCACCGGCCCGGTCCCTGCTTCTGAAAGCAGCCAGGCCGGGGAGAGTCTCCCCGGGCCCCGGTGGACCCTGTCTCCAGACCCTCAGCTGGCTTGCAGGACGGGGGCTCACACACCCCGGGGCCCGCCGGACAGAGCACGAGTCCCGGGCCCTGTACCAGCTTCCGAACACTAGCAAAGCCAGAGAGAGCCTCCCGGGCCCCGGTGGACACCCTTCCCCAGCGCCCGGACCCTCGGCTGGCTTGCAGGACATGGGGCTCACTCACCCCGGGACACTGGGATGGAGCACAAGCCCCGGGTTCGGGCCCAGCTTCCGAACTATAGCCAGGCCGGGAAGAGCCTCCCCGGGCCCCAGTCGACACCCTTCCCCAACGCCCTGACCCTCGTCTGGCTTGCAGGACGGGGGGGCTCCCGCATCATGGAACCTCTGCGACAGAGCACAAGCCTCGGGACGGGCACAGCTTCTGAACCCTAGCCAGGCTGGGGAGAGCCTCCCCGGGACCCGGTGGAACCCCTGTCACCAGCGCCCGAACCCTCGGCTGGCTTGTAGGGTGGGGGGCTCCCGCACACTGGGACACTGGGACTAAGCACAAGTCCCGGGACCGGGCCCAGCTTCCGAACAGTAGCCAGGCCGGGGAGAGTCTCCCCGGGCCCCAGTGGACACCCTTCCCCAGCGCCCAGACCCTCGGCTGGCTTGCAGGACGGGGGGCTCCCGCACCATGAGACCTCTGGGACAGAGCACAAACCCCGGGTTCGTGCCTAGCTTCCGAACTCTAGCCAGGCCGGGGAGAGCCTCCCCGGGCCCCAGTAGACACCCTTCCCCAGCGCCCGGACCCTCGGTTGGCATGTAGGACGGGTGCATCACGCACCCAGGGGCCCGCCGGACAGAGCACGAGCCCCGAGCCCGGTCCCAGCTTCCGAACCCTAGCCAGGCCAGGGAGAGCCTCCCCGGGCCCGGGTGGACACCTTTCCCCAGCGCCCAGACCCTCGGCTGGCTTGCAGGACGGGGGGCTCCCGCACCATGAGACCTCTGGGACAGAGCACAAACCCCGGGTTCGGGCCCAGCTTCCGAACCCTAGCCAGGCCGGGGAGAGCCTCCCCGGGCCCCAGTGGACACCCTTCCCCAGCGCCCAGACCCTCGGTTGGCTTGTAGGACGGGTGGCTCACGCACCCAGGGGCCCGCCAGACAGAGCACGAGCCCCGGGCCCGGTCCCAGCTTCCGAACCCTAGCCAGGCCAGGGAGAGCCTCACCGGGCCCGGGTGGACACCCTTCCCCAGTGCCTGGCCCCCCGGCTGGCTTGCAGGACGGGGGGTTCCCGCAACCTGGGACACTGGGATGGAGCACAAGCCCCGGGTCCGGGCCCAGCTTCCGAACCCTAGCCAGGCCGGAGAGAGCCTCCCCGGGCCCCAGTGGACACCCTTCCTCAGCGCCCGGACCCTCGTCTGGCTTGCAGGACGGGGGGCTCCCACACCATGGGACCTCTGGGACAGAGCACAAGCCCCGGGACGGGCACAGCTTCCGAACCTTAGCCAGGCTGGGGAGAGCCTCCTCGGGCCCCGGTGGAACACCCATCCCCAGCGCCCAGACCCTCGGCTGGCTTGCAGGACGGGGGGCTCCCACACAATGGGACCTCTGGGACTGACCACAAGCCCCGGGTCCGGGCACAGCTTCCGAACCCTAGCCAGGCCGGGGAAAGCCTCCCCGGGACCCGGTGGAACCCCCGTCCCCAGCGCCCGAACCCTCGGCTGGCTTGCAGGACGGGGCTCATGCACCCCGGGGCCAACCGGACAGAGCACGAGCCCCGGGCCCGGTACCAGCTTCCGAACCATAGGCAGGCTGGGCAGAGCCTCCCCGGGCCCCGGTGAACACCCTTCCCCAGCGCCTGGACCCTTGGCTGGCTTGCAGGACAGGGGGCTCACGCACCCCGGGACACTGGAACGGAGCAAAAGCCCCGGGTTCGGGCCCAGCTTCCAAACTATAGCCAGGCCGGGGAGAGCCTCCCGGGGCCCCAGTCGACACCCTTCCCCAACGCCCGGACCCTCGTCTGGCTTGCAGGACGGGGGGCTCCCGCACAATGGAACCTCTGGGTCAGAGCACAAGCCTCGGGACGAGCACAGCTTCTGAACACTAGCCAGGCTGGGGAGAGCCTCCCCGGGACCCCGTGGAACCCCCGTCACCAGCGCCCGAACCCTCGACTGGCTTGCAGGGTGGGGGGCTCCCGCACCCTGGGACACTGGGACTAAGCACAAGTCCCGGGACCGGGCCCAGCTTCCGAACCCTAGCCAGGCCGGGGATAGTCTCCCCGGCCCCCAGTGGACACCCTTCCCCAGTGCCCAGACCCTCGGCTGGCTTGCAGGACGGGGGGCTCCCGCACCATGAGACCTCTGGGACAGAGCACAAACCCCGGGTTCGGGCCCAGCTTCCGAACCCTAGCCAGGCTGGGGAGAGCCTCCCCGTGCCCCAGTGGACACCCTTCCCCAGCGCCCGGACCCTCGGTTGGCTTGTAGGACGGGTGGCTCACGCACCCAGGGGCCCGCCGGACAGAGCACGAGCCCCGGGCCCGGTCCCAGCTTCCGAACCCTAGCCAAGCCAGGGAGAGCCTCCCCGGGCCCGGGTGGACACCCTTCCCCATCTATAATCTATAATGAAATAGCACCTTTTTACGAATCAGTGACCAAATGGTCGCGATTTATTGATGATGTTTTTTTTATTTGGTCGGACACATATGAAAAATTACTTGAATTCATCGAGTGGATCAATCTATGCGATGAGAATATCAGCTTTACTCACAACATTAGCTCAGAACAAGTAGAATATCTAGATATCCTCATCAAACATCAACAAGGAGTATTAACGGTCGTGCTCTACACTAAGACCACAGCAAGGAATACACTATTGCATTACGACAGTTATCACCCCAAGAGCCAAAAGGACAACATCCCGTTCGGGGAGTTTTTACGCCTTAGGCGAAACTGTACGAACATCACTGACTTTGATGAAAAATCAGAGGTCATGAAGAAAAAATTTCACGCTAGAGGATATCCGAACAAAATTGTACGGGAGGCCTACAAACGGGCACGTTACTATGACAGGCAACACCTACTTACAAATATTAAAACTACATCAAATCCACCTCTAGTTTTTGCTACACGCCATTCCATGCTGAACTCTAGAATTCGACAAGCAATATGCTCTAGTTGGCATATACTAAATGTAGAGAAATCTAGGAGAGAGGAAATAATATCTAAACCGCTATTTGCATACAAGCGTAACAAAAGCCTGAGAGACCATATAGTACATTCAAGAATGAAAAATGAAACAAACTTCTCCCAAATCAATTTGGAAGGCTCTAAAAAAGTAGTGGGGAATTTCAAATGCACTATGTGCAAATCTTGCTCTATGGCCATCGAAGCAGTTACATTCACATTCAATGGTGTCAATATTTCACCCAAAACATTAACCCCTTCGGTGCTCATGACGGAATGGTTCCGTCATGACCCACGGTTGAGCTGTGCTCATGACGGAACCATTCCGTCATGACCACACCCGCGCAAGATTCCGCCAGCACAGCGGCGGAATCTGCGCAGCATCGAAGGGGTTAAACAACTGCAAATCAACAAATGTCATTTATTTGATCATTTGTCCATGCCACAAGGGATATGTGGGAGAAACAGGGAGAGCGTTTAATGTCAGACTTACCGAGCACAAATCAGCAATTAGAACTCAGAAAACATCGGCACCCATGGTGCAACACTTCTTAGATCTAGGACATACACCAGAAGACATTAAGTGGTATATTCTGGAAAAGATTTGGCCCCGCGTAGGAGAACAGATGGATAAGATTAGAAAAATGAGAGAGGTTTATTGGATGTTTATCCTTAACACAGCTACATCAGGTTTGAACCAAGAAATACCTTGGGATCAAGCAATTAAAAATAATGGATAATTTATATTCATGGGGACAGTCAATTTAGTCAAACTTAAACCTGTCCTCAAGTCAGGGTTAAGAAACTGAAAAGAAGAAGCAATAAAATTAAGACCTCTCATCAAGGTCATATACTGATCTATTACATAGTGGTTCACAAGCAGAAAAAAGAGATCAGTTTATACAGGATTGAAGTTGAGAAATGATTAACTACTTCAACTCACGAGATCCTGGTATTATCATCTCTCAGTTATGGAAAGAATGGTCTCTCTCTTTAACGTCGTAGGTCCTAATGAAAAAGACAAACCCTTATCTCTGCATGCAATACATATCCCCTAATATCATAGGGTATATAAAATATAACCCCATTTATAATTTTTCGAAACAAATAAATAATTGTTGTATTTTTGTAACCCTTCAAACTGAATAGATCACAGTGATAGTGAGACTTTTAACAACAAATAAGATAGGAATAATAAAGTTATAAAATAACTATTTAAACATGGCGCAGGTCGTGCAATCTCGACCGAACCACCAGTCCTATCTTTATGCGCATGGCCGAGGACGTCTGAGTAACGCACGTAAATCCGGCGTATGTAAATAGACCCAACATGGCGGCCAATACAAACACTGTCGAACCAGAAGAAGACGCGGAGCCAAACAGAGAGGAGATATCTACCAATTCGTGTCCCGAACGGGTAAGGAACGATAATACTGAGTGCTATCAGTTCATCTAGAGTTAGACTTAAACTAACAGGCATGCGGATTTTTTCACTCGCGGATACGAATTCTGTTGATCGTACCACAATAGCAGTGCTAATCATAACGATACACGCTCTCCGCTAGTCGTATATCTATTACAGATAGGGAAGTTAATCAGCACTAGTTGCAGGTTTTTTTTAAACTATGGAGAGTTTTTCTAAAGAGAGTTCTTACTTGTTGTGGTGAAATTTCTTAAAAATGATAGACAATCACTTATGCTATTCAACAGGACGATGATATAGAGCGCGAAACGAAAGGGAAATAACAGACGTAACCAAGACAGACGACAACGACCTAGAGAACAGAATAGAAAAATCAAGGTATGTGTATTCTATACACATGAATGAATTATAATGGCATCCTCGAAGAGATTGGGCTAATTAGACAAATCACAACTTGTTAAATTATAGATCTTATCAAAAAAGTAACACAAAGTAGTTATCGCATCAGAGCCCTTCTGTTCATACAATAAATAGTAGATAAAAGTGAACATCAATAGCATACTCGCTTATATATCCAAATCTTTAGGTCTGCTCTTATTTGCGAAGACAGGAAAACAAAGGTGCGCACCCTTGACACCCATGTTTCGTTGGAAATCAGATGGTTAACTGGTGTAACACTTTTTGAACAAGTAAGTACTCGAGTTAAGCGCACCATAGACTACACCATATATTGCAATAAATAGAGTATAACCAGCCATTTACCATCCCTCAGTCTAAGTGACATACCTCTATCTTTCCTTAGAACCATCGTATACCATTCGTCCCCCACAATAAGGACATAATCTGGGTTCTACCGACTATCTCGAGTTACACACGAAAATAGGCAATTGGAACTACAAGGGTTAGTATGGTTTCATCACTTTTTATTATCATATAAAAGTAAGATTAGAGACTCAGTAATCGTAACTTCAAATTCAACCGGTATACACCTAGAAAAACGCCTCCAAGTAACTTCCCATTTAAGAGTAGAGAAACTCGTCCTGTGCAATAAAAAAGAGGACTTGTTAGTACTCTATTCCAGCATATCCCAGGCTACTATCAGATTGGCCATTGCCAGTATAGCTAAAGCAAAATGGAAGTGTTTTTTCCCCCTCTTATTAATACTAAAGTTCTGGGGAATTCAATTTCTTTATCATGAGTGTTAAGGTCAGTGCAGAGCTGAGAGACGTTGGAGTGGATCTTATAATTCAAATGAATTTACGCATAATTGTTTATGTTAATGAATGATCATTGCTACATTGACTCCCTTAAACAATTTACAAAATGGGTTTTAATTGATACATGTGTTTTTTCTGTTGTTATTATTTCCTATATAGAGTGTTATACTCAGAGCGGATTCCTGACGAAGGCCTAGCCGAAACGCGTTGTGTCAATCGACCGCCTATGTGCTCATTGTTTACAATTGAGTATAAAGTTGAGATAAACAAGTTTTTCACTGATTTCTGATTTTAGTTTCTGTATATAGTGTGAGTGAGGAAAAATAATCATAGCAAAAGTAATGAATTATCAACATGATTAACATTAGCAGGCTAAGGACACCTCTTATGATCAATCAGTTATGAATCTATCATAGTCCACATTGTGTACATAGGAATTAATTTGTACAGATGATGATTTGCAGATATATTATTGTCCATATGTGTTGATGGAAAAAAAAGAATTCATTGTGAAAAAAAGAAATTGAAAAACCAAAAAACTAAAAAAATAGATATTTATATTTTGTTACAATAAAAGAAATATATCATATTTCCATTAGCCTGTATGCCTATCTATTTTACGACTTGCATTTGCTAGACATTATTTGATGATTGTTAGTAGAATGAGAGATATGCATGTTTATTGGGAGTCAATTTGCAAGTAGTATTTATCCGACACTGTGCCCGGTGTTCACCCTTTTCCCACACAAGTTTATTCCCTACTTGGGCTATATATCAAGTCAGTAGGGGCCCCGTTGCTTTACCAAACACACCCTTCCCCAGTGCCCAGACCCTCGGCTGGCTTGCAGGACGGGGGGTTCCCGCAACCTGGGACACTGGGATGGAGCACAAGCCCCGGGTCCGGGCCCAGCTTCCGAACCCTAGCCAGGCCGGGGAGAGCCTCCCCGGGCCTCAGTGGACACCCTTCCCCAGCGCCCGGACCCTCGTCTGGCTTGCAGGACGGGGGGGCTCATGCACCATGGGACCTCTGGGACAGAGCACAAGCCCCGGGATGGGCACAGCTTCCGAACCTTAGCCAGGCTGGGGAGAGCCTCCCTGGGCCCCAGTGGAACCCCCGTACCCAGCGCCCGGACCCTCGGCTGGCTTGCAGGACGGGGGGCGCCCGCACCCTGGGACACTGGGTCGGAGCACAAGCCCCAGGACCGGGCCCAGCTTCTGAACCCTAGCCAGGCCAGGGAGAGTTTCCTAGGTCCCCAGTGGACACCCTTCCCCAGTGCCCAGACCCTCGGCTGGCTTGCAGGACGGGGGGCTCCCACACAATGGGACCTCTGGGACTGAGCACAAGCCCCGGGTCCGGGCACAGCTTCCGAACCCTAGCTAGGCCGGGGAGAGCCTCCCCGGGACCCGGTGGAACCCCCGTCCCCAGCGCCCGGGCCCTCGGCTGGCTTGCAGGATAGGGGGCTCCCGCACCCTGGGACACTGGGACGGAGCACAAGCCCCAGGACCAGGCCCAGCTTCCGAACCCTAGCCAGGCCTGGGAGAACCTCCCCGGGACCCGGTGGAACCCCCGTCCCCAGCGCCCAGACCCTCGGCTGGCTTGCAGGACGGGTGGCTCCCGCAACCTGGGACACTAGGACGGAGCACAAGCCCCGGGACCGGGCCCAGCTTCCTAACCCTAGCCAGGCCGGGGAGAGCCTCCCCGGGCCCCGGTGGACCCCCGTCCCCAGCGCCCAGACCCTCGGCTGGAACCAAGGAGGTTTAAGCCCAGGCACGTCCCCTACCCGACAGCCTGCCCGGGGAGCCCATTTTTCTCGACTATTAAGCCCCCACACTCTGCGGGTCGGGTGACCAGATGGCCCTGCAGGCTGGCGGCCGGGCTAACTCCAACTTTCGATCGGCTGAGGGCAACAGAGGCCATCGCCCGTCCCTTCCGAACGGCGCTCGCCCATCTCTTAGGACCGACTGACCCATTTTCAACTGCTGTTCACATGGAACCCTTCTCCACTTCGGCCTTCAAAGTTCTCGTTTGAATATTTGCTACTACCACCAAGATCTGCACCTGTGGCGGCTCCACTCGGGCCCTCGACCCGGGCTTCCATGCGCATCGCAGCGGCCCTCCTACTCGTCACGGCTTAGCCCCCGCGGCTCTCAGCGCCGGCGACGGCCGGTTATAGGCCCGACGCTCCAGCGCCATCCATTTTCAGGGCTAGTTGATTCAGCAGGTGAGTTGTTACACACTCCTTAGCGGATTCCGACTTCCATGGCCACCGTCCTGCTGTCTATATCAACCAACACCTTTTCTGGGGTCTGATGAGCATCGGCATCGGGCGCCATAACCCGGCTCCACACCAGCGAGCCGGGCTTCTTGCCCATTTAAAGTTTGAGAATAGGTTGAGATCGTTTCAGCCCCAAGACCAATAATCATTCGCTTTACCAGATAAAACTGGGGGCTCCGAGCGCCAGCTATCCTGAGGGAAACTTCGGAGGGAACCAGCTACTAGGTAGTTCGATTAGTCTTTCGCCCCTCTACCCAGGTCGGACGACCGATTTGCATGTCAAGACCGCTACGGACCTCCACCAGAGTTTCCTCTGGCTTTGCCCTGCCCAGGCATAGTTCACCATCTTTTGGGTCCTATCACGCATGCTCATGCTCCACCTCCCCGACAGAGCGGGCGAGACAGGCCGGTGGTGCGCCCACCGCTGAAAGCGCGGCCGGATCCCACCTCGGCCGGCGCACGCCGGCCCTCACCTTCATTGCGCCACAGGGTTTCGCTCGGCCCTCCGACTCGCGCACGTGTTAGATTCCTTGGTCCATGTTTCAATACGGGTCGGGTGGGTAACCGACATCGCCGCAGACCACTGGCGCCCAGCGTGGTCCTCCCTGCCCAGTGGCGCGATGCGGTCGGGGCGCACTGAGAACAGTCCACCCCAGTCGACAGTCGCGCCGGGAGCAGGGGGCCCCGTCCCCCCTTCAACCACCCCAGCGCACCCCGAAGGGCGGCCGGGAACGGGTGCCCGGGGGAGGGCACGAAGGCGGTCAAATCTCCCTCGGCCCCGCGGACACGGCGAAGCTGCTGCCAGGGGGGCTGTAACACCCTCCGCCGGAACGGAGGGCCACCTGCCACCCCAAAGCCTTCCCAGCCGACCCGGAGCCGGTCACGGCGCACCGCCACGGAGGAAATGCG